>NW_017298354.1:192198-259850 GCF_001594075.2 Trachymyrmex cornetzi
TATATATATATATATATATATATATATATATATATATATACACATACACAATATAATAGTATATGTATACTAAACCTGAGCATCTCTCTCCCATAACCACCATTGTAATATCATATATTATTTACTTTCAAAATGCACATTTTATATATAAAATTAAAAATATATTTTGTATAACTTGAAACAGATTTATCAACTAACTTTTTTGGACCACATAGTTACTTTATATGCTTTTCAATGAGATCTCTTACAATTAATTGTTCAATTTCTTCACCATTATCTAATTGTTCGTTTGTAAGAGATAAAACGTAATTGGTTTCCTTGCTTACAATAATCACTTGTTGCTTTCTAGTTTGCAACATGTTGGCTATTACAAGCTAAAAGACATTCAAAATTTAGAAGTATCTTACAGAAAACTCGATATCGTTACAATAATAATTACTTACGTTGTGATGATACTTATTAAGGGCAGTCCTCGCCTTAGAAATCAGCAAGCTTTCATCGGTTTCTAATTTAAATGAAACTACAAATGCTTTCGGTACCCACAAACTGACTAATGGAGCTAAAATCTTTGGTACTAATTGAAGAGATATAGTTGGCGGCCCACTCGAGGAAATCTTATGGATTGACTGAAAAAAATTTTATTGTATATACAGTATGTCCAGTAGAGATCATGACAACGCTTACGGATAGATTTCTAAGATCATTTTAAGATGAAAATCCTAATATCAGAATATCAAAGTATAATTGAATTACAAACACTCAAAGTTAGCGAATCATATCGCCTACAGTTCGTGCGTTCAGATGTAGTAGATAAATGCCAACCATACTTAAACGCGCGAACTTTAGGTGATATGATTCGCTAACTTTAAATGCTTATAATTCAAAAACTATTGTAACCTCGACATTTTTATATTAGACTTTTCGATTCAAAATTATCTCAAGAATACGTTCTTAAGAGGAAATGCGGTAATTGTAAGACACCCTGCAATGTGCTGCCTGGTTATATAAAATATAAATATTTGAAATAAATGAAACGAGATAGTCGATACTCTCGAATGTCTCGAGACTTCTGCGTATGTTCTGACAGTACTGCAAAAAAAGTATAATATTTGATTAATGTGGATTAATTCCAAAGATTATGGTTAATTATTCTCTGTAATTCACCTGTAATAACAGGATTCTCATTGTCTGATATTTGAAGCAGGTCTAAAAACTTCTGACCTATAAAATGTCTCGAGAATGGTTCCAAAGATTTAACTCTGAAAATATAAAAAAAAGTTTATATATATATATATATATATATATATACACATCATCCTGTATGTACTTGCTTCATATAAAAAATTTGAAGCAGTATAAAAATAGCAATATAAATTTCTATATATTTTAATTTAGTCGCTACCAACGGTGATTATAATCACTCGCCATTGAGCATTTGCTATGCATTAGATTAAATAACAATGAAATATGTAACGATAAAAATTTTGAATAAATATGTAATTTACAATTTCGTAATTATCAAAGCGAAAAGTATTACTTTAACTGTACAATACATTTTCTATAAATTTGTACAGGAATTAATATTACTTATATAAATATAGAAAATATATACGCTCTGACTTTATTGTTACAACTATATATTTCGCTAGTTTGTAACATACATAATTTGTATGTTTGTAACATACGCACATAATTTGTATGTTTGTCATGTTTTATTTGTCATCTATTATTATTTTTTTATTACATATTGTAAAAGAAATATGTTTTCGTTAAGAGTTTTCCTTTTGTCTCGATCACCTAAAAGTCTCCTGACTCTGCTATGAAGTATACAAGTATTATTACCTATACATAAAAATAACTGCATATCCATACTCCAAAAAGTATTCCGCTGAAACTGAGCCTCTTGTACCCGCACTGAAATTGTCTACAAATCTCACTGTATTATGTTCCAAGGGTACTGTCGTACCACCACTCTGCAAGTAAACATCATGATTTCAGTTAGAATGTCGTAGCAAAATCAAAGTCGAATCAATCAGCTGTCAAATCCTGGGACTCACCGTCACCAATACCACTTTATTACCAGCCTCGAGATGCTTCCTGGTGAATTCCTTCAACGCCTGTTCATTTTGTGCCAGGTCTTGAGGGGGTGGATGCTTCGCATAGAAATCCTCCCATGTTGAGACCATCGTGAATAGCTGCGACTAGAAAGACCTGCTGCACGAGGACAAAGACGATGAAATTCCACGGAGATGTTCAATACATATATCATTCATTTGCAATGATACAACTATAAAAAGACAAAGTTTTCCAGAAAAATAAGTTTAAATTATTAAAATTATGTAATATTTTGAAATATAATTTCGAATGATTGTAGAGAGGAATGAAAGTAAGTTTTTTTTTTTTAATATTTTCATTCCTTTTCTGTGTAAGCAACTCCAAAATGACAATTTTTTAGTTATGCCGTTATAGCAAATGAGATATATATTTTTTCAGGGCTTATATAATAAAAACTTATCAATGTTATCAAATATATTTATTTTATTAGCGATATTCGTATCCGTCTTTGCGATAACTTCACGCTAACAAATTGTAACAAATACGAATAAATACGAATTGCGATCCGTAAATAAGAACGTCGAACTGGCGGAAGCGGAAAGAAAATGAAAAGCGGTTACTAACCTCGACGTATATTTTCCCTAAAAAGGATCAGATTAACTTCGATCGTCGATCAGTGTTTTGCAAGTAACAGTTGCGTAAGAAATTCGAAATAAACCGTTGTATGTTCTTATATAATAATTATTCACGTGATTTAAGATATCACACTTCTCCGAGAGTTCTTTCCTGCGAAAAGGAGAGCTCGAGTCTTCCAAACACGATGAATCTGTCTGAATATTTCTTTTCGGTACATATATAAGTAAAAACATGAGATATTGTTCGCAATATACTGTATTAATTTACATCCTTTGTAGAAATTTAATACGCTGAAAGAAAATAATTAGTTATTTATTAAGCACTGAACAGTGTTTTTAATACTCAAAATAAATAATTAATCACTATCTTTCAATATTAAATTGGATTTCTGTAAGGAATACTCAATAAATGAGAAAGTTACTGCTGCAACATTATTGTTATTAAATTTGTTCGTATATCTTTTAAATAAAGCTAAAACTTTCATGAAATGTGACATAGGTCATTGGTTTAATAATACTATACTAGTGGAGGAAAAAAAAGAATGCATTTCCTGTATCAGCATCGCTTACAAGCGACATGGAGACTTTATTAAATATCAAACTTTCTCTCAAACCAAGAAAAAAAAATTAAATGATAATGTATGTTCAATGATATTGAAGACATTCCTTCTGGAAATAATTTGAGACTGTTATGCTCCTGTGTTTGGTCACAAGATATAACAGTATTGTTTAGAGATGAAAGTTCTTAAAGGTAGTAATTTATATAACAATTTATTCCTATAACAAATACTAGTTTACATATTATAGTTCAATATTCTGGCGCCTGACTCTTCGCATTCTTGATTTCATCGTTTGTTGCATAGAACTGTAACAAGACACAAATATGAGTACATACAAAAGCTGCCTTCTGAGCAATCAATACATTTGGAATTATTCTAAGCTCACTTTAGATGATCGCCTTTCAGGATGGAATTCTATATACAATTTCATACTGTGTACATATACATATATACATACATTTTAATATATTTATATATACATGTGTATATGTAATTTTTCAAACATTTTTTATAGAACACAGAGACAGCACAAAATAGTAAATAGACTCATATCTGGAATTCTGACATGGATCATACAAAATAAGCTTGGAATGGTGAAATAGTAATTGTCACACTCGGCACCTTATATTGCTTATTTTTATAGTAATTCCATGGTTCAGACTCCTTCTTGTTTAGCCAGGAAACATCGGGGTTACGTGCTGCTAGACGGAATATGTAGAATGCCGCACCACAGCCTCCTAGGCCTACGCAAAAATACAATGGGAGCAGCTGGAAAAAAAAGGGATATTGAGTGGAGTATCGCAACATTCCGCAATGCAGAATAAACCGAGTCTGGCGTGCTCACAGCTGGATGCTTCATCATGCTCGTAAAACTTAATCCTTGCATCTTCATGATTGTGGCGTTTAGTGGGAAGATCCCTACAGTTCTTCAATAAAACGAATCAGACGAATATATTTCTGCACACTGCTCTTTGCAGAACTCACTAACCCAGCAGCATCCAGTAGGGATGTCAGATTTGGTCAGATTCTTTAGACCAGTTTACATCGGATGCATTCAGTACTACGACCGCTCAGTGAGCTCTTGGATTCGATTGGCATATTCCGTTAGATCGAAAAATATAGACCAGATATAAGAGCTCACTGAGCGGTCGTAGTATTGAATGCATCCATTGAACGGTTCATGCGACAGAGGAACAAAATTCAACCAATCGTAAAGTACTAATAGAAACAGATATTGGGCAGAAAATATAAAAGTACTTCGTGATTGGTTGAATTTTGTACCGCTACCGCATGAACCGCTCAATGTGACATTAGCCTAATGGTGCGGCCACAATAGAAGGAATAAGGAATTAGGAATAAGGAATAAAAAGATTCCAACCTATCAGAAACCGTATATTTCAGTGTATCCGATATCTGATAGGTTAAAATCTTTATTCCTTATTCCTTTTATTGTGGCTGCACCTTAAGGCTTCAGGCGTTTTGCATGTGATGGTCTTTAGTGCAAGAACTTTAGCTAAAAAGAACGAACTTAAAATTACAAAAGTGAGCAAATTCACTAGAATATTTATAATTTTATTGGTTAAAACCTAGTGAATTTGCTCATTTTTGTAATTTTCATCCCTCAAGAATCTCAAGAAATATGCAACCAATGCCCTTCCGCAGATATAAAAAAACAGACCTTTAATAAATAAATGTGCATTGATGTGCATCAGTGCATTAGGTGCATGTAGTTTTATTACCTTATCAATTGAAGGACCGTTGTTATCAAGTTAACCCACATTCGTGCTGATTCATACGATCTGGAGATCTGCAAGTCCACAAAGAGATTTTTTAAACGGCTCGGTTGGTCTCTCTCGAGCTCGTAAGTATTATCGTTGTCTATACTGTATTATACGATCATTGATGTATCTGATAAAAGATTTCGAATTTTTAAAACACAGTCCAAGAAGGTCAAAACATTTTGAAAATTTAAAAGTCTCGATAGAAGGCATCGCTTTTCGTTTCATCTTTTAACACCTTTGTATTTGATAAATAAACAAAAAATCTAGAAATTTATTATATGTTGACGAATAGAATATGAGAATGATAAAAATCGTTGTTTGACATTATAAAAAAAACAAAATAATATAAAGGAGAGAAACTTGTACAGTGTATAATGATTTTTTAAGGTTACGATACTTATCAAAAGTTTAGGACATTTTTTTCATGAAGGAATAAATCTAGCATTCTAATGTATCTTCTAAATGTCTTTAGTCGACGTTTCGCGGAGAAGAGGAAACACTGCATGATCGTGGATTTCTTCCTATCTACAATGTATATGTTTTCTATTTTTGTCAGGTGGTTTGATATGTCAAATCCGTCGGAACGCATCAATTATGTGCAAGACAGCAGCAGTGATACTGAGACTGATTACAAAGAGACTGATGGAAATGGAAGGCATCGCTTGTATAAAAATAGGCTAAGGTAATTTGTGAATAGTCTTACTTCAATTTTAATTATTCAGTTTTAGACTCTGCAATATTATAGAGAGAATGCTCATGGAATGATTTATATAAATTCATAGCGACGAATTTATTACTACTTCTGTTGTATGTTACAAAACAAGGATGTCATTATTAACACTTAAAAAGTTGAGAGGTCAAGTTAGAGTCTATTGTTTCATTTAAGTTTATAGGAACAAAAAAAGAGACTAGTACTGATTTTAGTTTTTACAATGTCTTAGATTTTTTAGCATGCACTTAGATTTGCTCTTACAAATTCATTATTTGCATGCAAATTATTCTTTATATATAAACTTATATGCATTTTGCCAATTGGCAAAAAATTCTTTAAATATTCATAAAGCTTATATATATATATACATAAATGAAGAAAATGCATAATATACACTTTGAAATTTTGTCTTTATATTTTGACTTATATACAAATATATACATACATATGCATATTGTCATATATATTATAAATATATAATTATATTCGAGCATATATATCTATATGTTCATAAAGATTAGGGCCAAAGTTAAATAATTATTTAATATAAGGAAATCAGTTATATATATTGTCAAACTCACGATGTTGAGTGCTCTTTGAAAGGTTTTAGCTGTAGGTCAATGTTTATTAAAAAGTTATTAACAATTAAGTTAATTATTCTCTCTGATATTTTGAGCAGTAATATTATTTGATATATTTTGAATTGAATCTCGCTTTGTGTGGAAAGTTGTAAGCCCACATGGAATCTTACTTTGCGTTATAAAATGCAGGTGTGTATACAGTGACTTCTATTTCTTCTGTGGAGTGCTTCACTACAAAAAAATTAAACATGTAGGTTTGGACTTAACCTTGTTTTGCATGGAACATTGTAAACCGACATGAAACAAGATTCTATATGAACATTTACAACTTTTCATACGAAGCGAGATTCAACCCAAACTTATGTCTAGTTTTTTTTGTGAAACAATGAAACATGAAACCCTTCCTCTCTCCCTATAGGTGAGCAGAATCCACTGTTCTCCTTTCCTCATTTTAATTTTCTTTTTTACCAAAAGCTCCATGTACAATTTATTTAATATTCTATTGTCATTTTTCCTCCACTGTTTCCTTCTTCCAGATTCTCAAAATTGGTTTGTAAATTATAATCTAAATTCCTAAAAATAAGCATTTATTAAAAAATAATATGTATATATACATATGCATATAAAGAATTATAGAAGATTTATTTAATAAGTTTAATGTCAAGAAAATCTTCCCATATAAACTAGCTTAGAATTTAATACTAATTATTTCTATTAATTAATATTGATTATTAATTAATTAGGGATGCACCAGATCGTAAAACTATCCCATATCCGGTATCTGGTAATTTTACGATCCAGTGCATCCTTTATTTAATAATTAATTGGGAATATATTATAAAGAATTATTGGTAATTATGGAGATGAGGGGAGCCAGCCCTGATGACCTTGACCTTGACATATGTTGTCACCCTAAGTGACCTCCAAGTTTTAGCCGTCAAGGTCATTGGGATTGGCTCCCCTCATCTCTATAATCGAATTGTTAAATTGTCAAATTCTTTTCGGATATCCGGTAGGGCAATTATCCGATTGAATACCATATATTTCCTCGGATATCCTGTCGGATATCTGATGGAAAAAATAAGATAATAATTTTCTTTATCTTCTCAACATGAAAAGAAAAGAAGGAAAAATGATTTGTACAAGAAATTTAGCTGAAAAGAATAAAATTCTGTATTAATGACGCGAACTATCAATATCAAATTTCAACAGGATATATTATCGAATACTAATGCTATCCAGTTATCCGGACGAATAATAAAAAAAGTATCGGAAATGCTAGATATTTCCCAGATATCCGGTGCATCCCTGTGTAAATAATAATTATTAAATCTTTAAACCTAATATCTTTTATTTTAACATCACAAAAAAGTGACAAAAAAAGTAACGAATTGTTCCTTATACTGCAGTAACGGTACGAGGTACTTTTTACAAAAATAACAGTAATGATAATGCGTTATTTTATAAAGTAATGTACTCAATTCTGATAATTACCTTGCGTTTTTTAAACATATCTGTTGTGTAACGTGTGTGAAGTTGGTTCTGCACTTTTTGAATTTTTTATTTTTACAATATATAATTTTATATTTTTTTAATTGTACTGCATTATGCTACATTTGTGCCGCAAATTGCAACTTAATAACATGAAGCGTTTTTCAAACATAACCTAATTTTTGCTGGCCCGCACTTTTCGAATTTCGTATTTTTCTTCATTGTGCTATATTGTGCTACGTTTGTGCTGACTTGTGCCACAAAGAAAAATTCGATAACTCAAACAAAAATTGCAAAAAGTGAATAACAAGTTTTGCTGACTCCACATTTGTTTGCAATTAAGTTAAAATTCTTTTTTCTAAATTGTCATTAATTTATGCTGTGTTGTGTCGTTGGAAAAATTCAATATCTTATTCCGACAAGGAAGTTTTGTCATTAAGGCTCCTGAGTAGTCACCACAGCCATATTGAATCATGACGTCAGAAGAGAGAAGACACGTTAATTTTTATTACTATATAAATATATATTATTATGTTATATAATAAAAATTAACGTGTTATTTCTCACTTCTGATGTTATGATTCAATATGGCTGCGATGACTACTCAGAAATTGTTGGCCAGCACAATTCAGCACAACTAAACAAAATTTGGAAATGTAAAAAATTTTTTATTCATCCATTCTCATCCATTTTTCAAAAACTTATCGAAACAATTATCTCTTGTTTTTATTTTATATTTAAAAAGCCGTAACTTAAGAAATTCTATATTTATGTTGCAGTGTAATTTATATATTATATTATATATGTTTTTCTTATTTATGTTTGTGATTTTTTTTTTGTCGAATCGAAATGAGATAATAAAATTTTTCCAACGGCACAAGTTAATGCCAATTTAGAAAAAAGATTTGAATTTAATTACAAAAAAGGGCTAGTGAATATTATTATTTTATTTTTTTGAAACGTAGCATAATATAGCACAATCGAGAAAAATTCGAAAAGTGCGAGGCCAACTTCATACACGTTGTTCTGTACGTGCATGCATGCACATACCGAATATAATAATTGATAATATAATTATTGAGTTTTTTCCCATGATATAAATATATGAATATTGACTTTGCGCCAAATAATGGTGATAAATATAAATATTATATAAATAACACAGTACGACAAAAATCGATTTTTTTTCCTTCCATAAAAAAATCAAAGAGATTCTGAAAATAAATGTAAAAAAAATACCCGTGTCTCGGCGTTTTACCAGATCAAGTCGTTAACGTTTTTTTAAGTATTGTCAAATGTCTTTTTATAATACTGTACAGCACAGATTTCTCTCATGAAAAATTCAAAGAGATTCTGAAAGTAGATGCTAGGAAAGCATACCCGTATCTTGGTACTGACTTCAACATTGTTAAAAATTTTCTGGGCAATAAAAAAGCCGACAATTACAAAAAAATTGTTGCTGAAATGATTTCGGCTTTTCATACAATGAAAGTTAATATGTCACTCAAAATACACTTTCTTCACAATCATTTGAATTTTTTTCCACCAAATTTGAGTGAATTCAATGATGAACATGGTGAACGCTTTCACCAAGACATTGCGATCATTGAGAAACACTTCAAAAGAAAAGACATCAGACACATGCTTGGTAAATTCTGTTAGTCTATTGTTCGTGATACAAAACCGGAATCATACAAACGGCAAATCAAACGACCAAGATTCTTATAATAATTATAATTATAATTGTATTATTATTATTACACAAAAATTTGAAAATATATGAAAAAAATAATTCTCAGTTGTTTTTTTTTATTCGGACTCATCGCATAATTTCACATGCAAAAACGTCAATTATTTATTTTAAAAAATTATATAATTTAAAACAATTGTAAAAAGCCAATATAAAGCAAATACGATAAATAGCTGCATAAAAAACGTTAACGACTTGATTTGATAAAACGCCGAGACACGGATATTTTTTTTTTTTTTACATCTACTTTTAGAATCTCTTTGATTTTTTCGTGGGAGAGAATGTGTGTTGTACTGTGTAATATATATAATATATATATGTTATGATATATGTTATACATATAAATATATTATATAATAATAGTTCTGAATATAAACAAAAATATTATTTTCATAACTTAATTTCGTAATTTAATTTCCCATTATCATAGGCATATCTAAAACGTTATTTTCTCTTTTATCACGGAAATTTGGCTTTAATTGCACTACTGGTATTTTATGATATGTATGTACATATATCAAATGTTCTGGAAGCAACAAATTTTTATGAAGTAGCGTAGTAGAAACATCGCACAGGTGCTTGTACAAGTAGCCGATTAGTATAAGATTACGTGGTTGTTCTGTGCATGTATAGTTGTGGTGGCTCGTCGAAGCCGAAATCTTGTCTGGTACAGAGGGACAGCAGTGGTGATCGGCATTGTCATTCTTTCAATTCCGGCAGAAATTCGCAGGTCACGAAATTCATTAACAGGTAAATGCACGTAATAGATAAAAGCAAGAGTGTTCTTATATACGCGCTTATTTCTTTCTAATTTTGAAAATATAATTCAGAAGTTTTACTTAATTAAAATTGATATTAATGAAATAAAACATGGTACTTTTTTACGATTGGTATAATTTTTATTTTATTAAATTTTAAACTACCATTTAAAAATTATATGTTCATATATTTGACAGCTATATGAAATTTTAATTATTTTATTTTTTCATAAAGTGTTTTTGTTTTTCGTAAACGGCCTTTATAAAAAATGATAATATATCTTAATCTAATTAACTGTTCTCTTTTTATATAAAATTTAGAATATATTATATACTGAATGTTCACAGCGTCCGCACTATTTTTTAGATTTTAGACACTTTTATCAACAGTTAACAAGAAAAATTCAAAAGTGAATGTTCATCTGTTTCATGCGGGCTAAAACATGCGATAAAAAATTTGAAAAAGTTTTTTTAAATAAAAAATCAAGATCATCTTGAATTTTTAAAATAGCGTTATACAATTTTTTTCCTCAGTATTGTAGCGGTCTTCAAGACGAATTCAACGCATTATCAAGAATCACCTTTATTAATGTTTTATTGATTTTATACACATAAACATGTAATATGTATCATAAATATCCTTTAATAAAAAGAGACTATATGTACAAATTTTATCGATTTTTAATTTTATTGCTATTTTATCCATGGACGGTTACCCAATCCATAATGCATAAATAATTCAAAATTAAATGTTTTAAAATCAGATATAAATACATACGAACCAGTCCGATGGTCGGCACATTTCCAGATTTATCTCCGATGAGTGTTTTCTTGTAGGATCATTTAAAATCTTTTGTGTATCAAACATCAATAAATAATATTCAAGATCTTTGAGGAAGAATGATTATAGGCAACTTGGATCAAAATAGTGTAATAGCTACTATGCATAGTAATTTGTTAAAAATACAGAAGTCAGGTAATTTGTTAAAAAAAGAAGAAGATAAGTAATTTGAATATTTGCTTACATAAATTAGAAATCAATAAAGTTTGTTTACATAGTCTTTCTTTATTAATGATATTTATGACATTTATGATATTTATATATATTACGTGTTTATATGTGTATAAAATTAATAAAAGTAACGTTATCGACAGTGCGTTAAATTCGTCTTGAAGACCCCAACAATATAATAGAAAAAATTGTATGATGCTACTTAAAATATGTAAGATAAGATCTTGACTTATTTTATAAAAAGAATTTTTTAAATTTTTTATTGCATGTTGTAGACCGCATGAAACAGGTATACAATATTCACCTTTTAACCTTTCTTTTTAAGGGGATGCTGGAATGACCAAATTATTGACGTTACAGTCGTATAAAAGTTTCCGAATTGACGAAATAAAGAATCCTTTTACAGGATCAAAGTAGACGCAAAATTAGGAGGTTGTACAGTGGACTTTATGCTAAAATCGAAAAAAATTAAATAATTTTTTAGCTTTTTTTCGATTTTAGTATAAAGTCTACTGCACCATCTTCTAATTTTGCGTCTACTTTAATCCTGTAAAAAAATTTCTAATTTCGCTCAATCAATTCGGAGATTTTTATATGACTGTAAAGCCAATAATTTGGTCACTCCAGCATCCTTTTAATTGCGGAAGTATCTAAAAAATCGTGTGGACTGTTACGCTGAACATATTATAGATTATACAGGATCTTCAAAAAATCTAGAAACGCTAAAATATATCAAAAATAAAGTATTTTTCAGAAAAATGTTTCAAACAAAAGTTATAGGGTTTAAAAAGATCTATTTACTGATTGCATCTATTTGACCCTGGGTGATGTCGCCAAGATTAGGTCAAAGTTACGCCAATTTTTTTTTAATAGAAATCCCTTATTTTTTGTTGCAGATTTTGTAGCATACCTCGAGCTTATCAAAATACTACAATAAAGTTATTTTTTAAATTACTTTTTGAATTATAAGGCTTGAAAGTTACAGTACTGCGGCATTACCATTATCTAAGGTGTCCAACTAATTTGACTGAGATGGTTAAAAGTTAAAGCCTTTTAAATGCTGTTCAAGGTCATGATCTTGATATCATACGTCAAAATCATGACCCTGAACAGCTTTTAAAAAGTTCTAATCATCAGTCAAACATCTTAAATAATGCTAATTTGGCGGTATTGTAACTTTTAAGCCTCAACTTAAAAAGTACTTAATGAAAAATAATGTTATTTTAATATTTTGAAAAGCTCTCGAAGTATGTTATAAGAAAATGCAACAAAAAATGGGAGTTTTTATTTTTTAAAATTGACTTTTACCTGATCTCTGCGACGCCACCCAGGATCAAATAAAGATTAGTAAATAGATCTTTTTAAATCCTTCAACTTTTGTCTGAAACATTTTTCTGAAAAATGCTTTGTTTTCGAGATATTTTATCGTTTCCGGACTTTTTGGAGACCATGTATATATGTATATATTATATTTTATGTATATGTCACAGTTAAAGTGTTAACTCTTTAGTAAATGTATTACTAATCAATACTTCACGTATAATAGTAAATGTATACATTGATTACGGCAGACTACAGTAAGTATATACATTTACTGAGTTAACACTTTGATTATGATACATACATATATACACATATATATACATACGTAATATTGTAGAACAGTATATATTATAGAGTAATAGGAAGCTTTCGTAGAGATAATATAATATAAATGATATATTATAAATAATATATATTATAAAAATGATAAATTACTTATTTTATTTTAATCAAATATGTAATATCATTACAAATATTTATATTTTATTTATTTTATTTATTTATTTTAATTAAATAACAGAAGAAACAAATTCTAACTGTATATTTATTTCGAACAATTATATTCTTTTCTTCTTATGACCTCTACAAATCTCAAAATCAAGCTACCGGGCTTCGTAATTTATAAGGTAGGTCTTATAAACCGTGTTAATATCATTATCTTATATATCTACCAAAAAGTTTCCTACCCTATTGAAAAAATATGTTGCTACATATATTCATTAAAAGAGATTAATTTTTTCCACAGAATGCGTTCAAACGTCAATATGGCCAAACAGAGTCAGACTCAAAATCAAAACAGTAGCAAAGACAACACAATGTCGGGAGGATCGGCGACAGCATCTATTACTGGAGTTAGCAATCAGCCAGCTAGCGATGAAAGAATTACCCTTATTGTTGATAATACCAGGTGATAATAGAAACGTATTAAATTAATAAGATATGTATACTTTATAAAATATGCATATGTGTGTATTACATATATGTATAAGATTAATTAAAAATATGAAATTAGGATATACATATTTCAGTTAAATCTTAATGTTTTATTAACGCGCTGTAATATAATATAGTAATATAATGTTACTTTCTGCAGTGAATTAAAAGCTTTAGAAAGCTACTTTTACATTACTAAAAAATTATGATTATTATTGTACATCCCAGAAAAGAGGTTGCATTTGGTAAAAAGCGTATGCTATATCATTTTAATCTCGTTTAACATTCGGATGAACAACAAGGAAAACGGAATGCAGTCAAAATGTATTGTTGTTGAAGGACACCTCAATTCAGTTATATTCTTTTAGTTTATTGATTTATTCTCTCTTCTCTTTATTAAGCCCATGCATAATTCGTAAATCGCAAAACCCATGCGTAATTCGCAAACGCAGATTCAGAATAAAAATTTGCATTTATTTTTTTATTGCGGTTGGTTTTCATCTGCGTGCGGTAATTGTCATTCTGCGTCAGCATTTGCGAACTACGTTTTACGATTTGCAAATTATATAAAGGCACCCTTAAATCTATTTGCATTTTGATCTTTTCTTGTTTCAGATTTATTGTTGATCCGGCTTTATTCACAGCGCATCCCAATACAATGTTGGGTCGTATGTTCAGTTCAGGTGTGGAATATGCTCAACCTAATGAACGCGGGGAGTATGAGGTTGCCGATGGCATTTCTGCCATGGTTTTCCGCGCTATCCTAGAATATTATAAAGGCGGAGTAATTCGATGTCCCCCCACTGTAAGTGTTCAAGAACTACGAGAAGCTTGCGACTATTTGCTAGTGCCTTTTGATGCTAGCACTGTAAAATGTCAAAATCTCAGTAAGTATTACGAACGAAAAAAATATTTGTATATATGTATATGTGTGTATAGCTTTATTAATTTTGTTGCATAACTTTTCTTATATAAATTTTAAGAAGTTTATATTCTTTTTTGCTATAAGTGTATAAGTACTATATTTTTTACTATATAAGCAATTAATATATAAAGTATGATAATAAAGAAGATATAAATATAAAAATAATAAATAAAAACAATTAATATATTATATAACAAATATTTTTTGTGTACAAAATAATGGTTTAATTAATCGGACGTCTCGAGAGTGTCGAACATCTTAAGAACATTTTAAGATTGAATCAATTATAATTGAAGAAAATCGTATATATGTATAAATGGAAAAAATATTAAATTGATAGAAAATTGATTTATTTTTTATAAGAATTTTTTAAATTAAAAAGTTTGTTGTTGCAGGAGGATTGCTACATGAATTGTCGAATGAAGGTGCACGCTGCCAGTTCGAAGTATTTTTGGAGGACTTGATTTTGCCATTGATGGTGAACAGTGCACGACGCGGTGATCGAGAATGCCACATTGTTGTCTTGCTCGAAGACGATGTCGTCGATTGGGATGAGGAGTATCCGCCTCAAATGGGAGAAGAATACTCCCAAAGTAAGTAAATCGGATTTTTTTTACATACAATATCAGGAATATTCACATATTATGTATCTCTAGCTTTGAAACATTCATATATATCTAGCTAAATTGAGAATTCTATTGTAAAAATGAATAAATACTTAGAATTCCTCATTCTTAATTGACTGTTTTATATTATAATTTGTATAGAAATATTAAATTTGGATAGTATGTCACTTTCACAACTTAATTTTTATTTAAATTATTTTATATAAATAATATAAAATATAAATTGAAATTACGTAAGTAACGCAAATTTCAAGATGGTGATTCAATTTAGCTCGTTCTTTTTTGTCCAAATGCCAAATTAGCTATGTAATGAATAGCCAAATGATTATTCATACATAGCTAATTTAGCATTTGGATAAAGAAGAACGAGCTAAATTGTTGGGAATCACCATCTTGGAATTTGCGTTACTTATGTAATTTCGATTTATATTTTATATTGATAAGGACTCGAATTGAAGGGTCGAAATGTTTATTTTATTCGTTTTGTTACATTCACACGAAAATAAAGCGTTTTCTGTGCATCCGAACAGCCGATGTGGATTTGATAGGCTTTTTTATATTTTTTATTGATAGACTCTTTCGAGCCTCATTTTATATATTTGTTTAAATATTAAAATATTGTAAATACTTTGTGTAATATAATTTACTTAAAATAATTCTCTTAAATCTTCTTTTTGCATACATATTTTTTATATAGCTCGTATAATTTGCTATAAGTAACCTTCAGAAGCTTTAAGAAAATACACGTAACACTTTTTTAGCTATGAAATACAGTAACTGTTAATTTTACACATTATCACTGTGTTTAATGCAAAATCGATTAGCTTTGTCTTTAAAGGTGCATAATCTTCATTAGTTCCGCCTGTTTTCTTCAACAATGAATGCTCAAGGTAGCTTGCGATATTAATACGATCCTGTAATGTGTGCTATATATTTAACCGCTCGCACACTTAGGAAGTGTTGGAACTTATATAGTGAACTGGAATTTGTGTGTAACTTAACTAATAGACTTCAAATACTATCATAAAGACGTAATTACTATAGATATATAAATAAACATTAAAAAAATGTTATTATTTTATTTGATTAATTCAAAATTATTACTTTTCAATTCACTACTTTTCACTGGTTCTTTTCATTTTCTAAAAGTTGAAAACTTTCTAAACATGGGTTATTTCATATCGTACTTTTTTATTTTCAGCTGTCAATAGTACGGCAATGTATCGCTTTTTTAAATATATCGAGAACCGAGACGTGGCCAAACAAGTAATGAAAGAGCGCGGTCTCAAAAAAATCCGTTTAGGCATCGAGGGTTACCCGACTTACAAAGAGAAAGTGAAGAAACGCGCCGGTGGTCGCGCTGAGGTCATATACAATTATGTTCAGCGACCCTTTATCCACATGTCTTGGGAAAAAGAAGAGGCCAAGAGTCGTCACGTTGACTTTCAGTGCGTTAAGTCCAAATCAGTAACGAATCTCGCTGAAGCCACAGCCGATCCTGTTCTGGATGCTGCTGGAAATCCTATGCTTCTTCAGGTTGCTGAAGGAGCAGTCTCTCAACCAGAAGTGGTTGGGCTTCCTATGGGTTCGGATGCTGATGTGGATGGACCAATGGGACCTGGCGATCAAGACTTGGGCCCATTACCATCTGACGAGCTACCATAAAAGATAAAAATAGGCTATATTTAGGAATCCCAAAAAAGATCTTGGAAACAAACTTTATAACGAAAAACATATTTATAAAATCTTTAAAGAAATTTTTGAAGAAAATCTTGTAATCCATCATGAAGAATGGAAATTGAATTCTGAAAATACGAGTGTACTAGATTGTTAAATAAAAGACTGAAGTGCATTTGACTTTGAATCGTTACAAATTGGATCTCGAAAACTTTGCAATCCAGTGGATCTTGATGACAAAAAATGTTATATCCTGAGAATTTCCTAGGATGCATATTCTGAAAGTTTTAAAGCTTAAAAAAAGGAGCGAATCTACTATTTACGACGTAATTTCTGAATGATACAGATCTATGCGATTCCATCTAAAGAAATATTTATTTATATTGAATGATTTACAAAAAAAAAAAAATAATAATTTTGATTATTTTGTGAACAAAATTTCGTTTGTTGTATTTTACTATTAATATTCTTGCTATTATTATTGTATGGATTCTTTTAGGTTTTTGATATCACATATTTGTATGACTACGTGATCGAAACAAGATGTATCGAAAGACTAACGGCGCCATGCACTTCAGTCTTCACGATTCAATGTTTGGTTTTGTTTTCGGTTATTTTTCTCTTGAATCTATACGATTCTATTTAAAGAAATTTACAGAAAAAGATGTATAAAAAGGAATATTTTTAATTAATAATGATACAATTCTCTTTTTTGTCTTCGTATTGTTCTTCAAGGTATGTACTGTTTCAGAAAAAAGACTCATGTTAAGATTGAACATTAATTTCTTCGTCTAGCATATAGTTTTTTGCAATTTTATGTATATAAACATTTGTGTGTGAGTGTGTAATTATGTGTATGTATGCGCATGTGGCAATTTTCAAAATGCGCGCGCGCGCGTGTGTATGTGCGTATGTGCGCACACACACATATGGTCTGACAATAAAGTTCCCGAACTGTAGTAGTAAAAAAGTACACACCTCTCAGATAACAAATTGTTTTATTTTTTTCAAAGTAGTTACTTGTGCATACACAATAAACTTTATACATTTTTTATACAAAGCCTCAAAACTTGTTTTTTGAGTCGTATAGTTGAAATGTTATTCTGAGAGCACTCGTTACATTTCTCTGAATATCCTCGATGTCTTGAAAATATTTCCCTTTTATAATGTTTTTGAATTTTGAGAACAGCATGAAATCCGAAAAAGATAGATCCGGTTAATAAGATGAGCTAATCTTAATAATCTCTTTCTTAGCTAAGACGATGCTATTGCTTTGGGTGCAAGGATATTGTCATGTAACTTTTTTGGCTAAGAAAAGCGTTGTTGAGATTAGTCTTCTATTCGTCTAACTCTTTCGGATTTTAAGTTGTTTCCAAAACTCGAAAATATCATGAAAGGTAAACATTTTCAAAATGTTGGAGATGTTCAGAAGAATATGACGAATGCTCTAAATAGTGTTCCAATTACAGACTTTAAAAAATGTTTTGAAGCTTTGTAACAAAGATGCGTGAAGCATATATCATGTGTGTGTTATGGAAGACTATTTTAAACATCTTAAAATAAATTTATAATATAGAATTTATTGAAAAATATTAACATTTTGTTATCTGAGATGTTTGTGTTTCTTTTATTGCTGCAGTCCGGGAACTTTATAATAGCGCGTGGTTTGGATTCTGAACATAATAACAAGATTGTCCCCACTGAACTTCTAACTCATAAAATTCGAGGCCGTATTGGGGACCACGATTTTACCGCTATCCCTACTCGCTATTCACATACGTTTAGTACGTATGGGATGTTGTGCGCTATTTCGAAGTTCGCTATTACGAAGTTTCAATGTATATAGATTTTTTTGTATTATGTGTATAATTGCAAATATGATCGGTGTTATTATCACATCTTTTACTACCATCGGTCTTTCCCGTTTTATACTATTATAATCAATAAAGTTAATTACGTGATTTTTCTCAATAAATAAATTTTTGCCCTTTTTAGCCCTTACAATTAATTTTTCTTTTATATATTACAATTTTCTTAAAGAGTTCTGTATTATTAAAGTATTCTCTAAAATGAAAAATTTGTCAGAAATATATAAGGAATTTAAAAACAAATTTATAGACAACCGCAATATTGGCCATACAATTACATGATTTAATAAATTTATTTTAATATGTTTAATAATGTTTTAAAGAGAAAGTTAAAAACACATTATGACATAAAAAAAATACTGTCAAATATTGATACACACATAGACGCAACATTCTAGATGGAGCTTTCATCCCTATCTACACAAATAGAGTATATCCTTCATCATTACTTTGCAAAGTATATTTTAATACAGTTAATAAAATCAATTTTTAATATGTCAAATGACTAATTATAGTGATTAAAATCATCATAAGGACTTCCAATCAATCCCTTCCCCTTATCTGTTCTTCTCATCTCTCTTTTCGAGGCTTAGTAGGTCGTCAGAAAGGAAGTCGTTCGCCGACCCGGGGGAAGCGCAGGCGCTATTAGAGGGTTGGACGATCAATAAGAGACGTACTACCCCCGGCGACGGCCTCAGGAGGGCAGGAGATCAGTAGCGTACGGACACGCGAGAGGTGCACGACGAAGGTGCGTGCGTGGGGTGTGTGCGCATAGAGGGTGAGTCGCGAGTGAGCGAGGGCAAGTGAGAGCAAAACTGCCCCTCCTCCTCCTCTACCCCCGGCGCTGCGGGAAAAACTCGCTTCAGCATGCAACCACCACCGAGAAAAGTAAGAGGAAGTCATTGCGTACTCGAGAACTCGCTCCCAATCAGCGGGTTGTAACTCCCTATAATCTTATAGAGTTGACTTTTCATGCTTGTAGGTAGGGGAGAAAGGTTTTTACGTCAAGTGTATCCGAAACACAAGAATCGTCTTCTTGCGTTGTAGTTACACAAAAAAATTGACCTTATATTAGATGTCAAATGTAAGGTGTCAATCGTTTTCTTATACTGAGGCTGTGTAGATAAATAAACTTGAATTTTCATTTTTTAATCTCTATATAAAATAATACTGTTTTTTGCACAGTTTTTAATAATATATAATTATACTTTTATTAATAATAAATGATATAAAACCAAAAGCACAAAAATAATAATGTGATGAAATATATGAATGCTTCAATTCAAGGATCCATGTTTTTTTTCTTCCACAGAAAGTCAAAAGATTTTGGAGAATTATTGCAACAATTTTAATCTCTCTCTCTCTATCAATAATATTAATATTTATAATAAAATTAATAGTGAGAGATCCGTTAATATTAACTATATTAATCTCAGAACGAAAAAAGTAAAAATAATACTATAATACACAATAATAGAATGACAGGTAGAGAAATCTATTTAATAACTACATTAAAATTGAAATTCTGTGAAATTATGCCAATTTTGATAGTTCAAAGGAGGATGCTCTTTAGAAAAAAAAACAGGAAGAGGATGGGAAGGAATTAATAAAACGAAGTGACAAAGAAGCAAAAGATAATGCGCGTCCAATATAATCCCTATCAACACCTTTATGTCGTAATTTAGCAAGCAATCTTTGATACTTCCAATATTATCTTGTATATTTAATGTAGAAACAGGACATACATCTACAAAATCTACGAAATTATACAGAAATTTAAACAAAAATAGCAGAGTGATAGTATAATCTCAAGGAAATATTTTTATCGATTTTGGCAAAAGGATTTGAGCAATGTGCATCTCTGGATAATATATTATGTTACGCTATTAAATGTATAATATAAATGTTATTGATAGTAATTGTTATAAATGCTAGTTTATAAGTATTTCATAGATTTATGTTTAATTCTTACACATTTATTGGTGATAATTATGTAATTTTAAATAATAATTATAATTATTTATGAAATGTGTATTTAGCCGCAATTCGTAATTGTGTCTCGAAAAATACGATTAATTTTGAGTTATAAAGCGGTGTTCGTTTTTTGCAGAAGAATTTTTTATTTATCCATGTATATATGCATGTATATGCATACGTATATAGATGAATAAGAAATTCTTCAGCAAAAGAAGAGACTAGAAATACCGTTTCATATGTGATATTAAAACTGATTTGTGTCATTTATTATCATTGATTTTCAATTTACACTTGAGGTGAAGAGTGAGAGAAAGAGAGAAATGAATACGACTAATTATAAGAAATAAGAGACTTGAACTGAATTGTAACTTGTATTCAAAATTTTTGTCATTGAAAAGTGAAATAGTATAAAGTGTTTGATTTGTGTATATGTAGTATATATGTGTGTATATATATATATATATATATATTTATTTAATCGGTGCGTTTTCGTTTGATCATAAGGGAAACTACGCGAAATTTCTGAAGAATGTGCACACGGAGCAGTTGGCAAAATTGCAGGCAAAAAATCAGCACGAGTGCGATCTTCTGGAAGATATACGGTAAGATTACTGTATAAATATCATTGAACAATAGTATTAAGACGTAATTGCTTCAACAGTGTTTTCAAAAAAGTTAAGTTCGAACTACATTTTAAAGAGTTCTATGTATTATCATTATTATTTCAAAATTATGTATAAATCTGAAATTAAAAAGAAATGGTTTTATAATATAATTAGATAAATGGTAATTTTTTATTTTTTTCAGTAATTTCACAATAAAAAAGTCTGCCATCGAAAAATCCTACTCTGAGGTAAGGAGTTATTTTATCTGTTCAGTATTTATTACTATTAATTCTTTAAATTCTTTGGAGTAGAATCTCACTTTAAAAAATGAAAATTGAGCTAAGCTTAAAAGAGTGGCTTAATTTTCAATCTTTGAGAGTAAAATTTCATCTTTAAAATTTGTGATCTATTCTAAAAGTTTTAGAGAGAATTTTTTATAACTGATATTTTGACATATTACTTTTCAGGCGCTACTCAAAATATCATCTGCATATTTAAATAAGAAGATACCGAACATACCAGATCTCAAAGTCGATGGAGCAGAAGAGAAATGGTAATAGAGCATGAAAAACGAAAGTCCGCACAAATATGTAATTTTTTTTGTTTCTGTATGACATATACATGTATAATATAGAAAATTCTACACCGTAATTATCTTTGTGCATCTACAATATTTAATTTGAGCAAGATTAGATTAATATTTAATTTGATAAAATATATTGATATTTAATTTAAAACAAAATTTATTTTATAATCTGCGTTTATATAATTAGTTGTTATTATAATTTCTGATGATTAATTGACCCAATTAATATGTACCCAAGTAACACATTAATTTTTTCATACGTTATTGTGTAAGCGAATAAAAAAAATCGATATAATTTAATAAAGATAATTATTTTCGCGTACCGTAAGCATGGGAATTTGACCTCTACGGAATTGTACCGGTTTCAATTCGCGGCTGTTTATCGATCGGGGGAAGTTTGCCAAGGAGAAGAAGGGTCATAGGTAAATGGCAATCCGCTGGCGGGCGGTCGAATGATTGTAGGAACATGTGGAACGTATGGCGAACTGTGCTGGAGGAGAATGAGAAGCTGGCGCGTGCACACCTCGCTGCTGTCGAGGTCTTCCAGCAGCAAATCGCCGATGATGCTAAGGGCCTCAAAATGCACAAATTACAAATCTCTAAGAAGGTACTGATTTTGTCATAAATTAACATAATATACATTTTATACATTTACATTTTATTATTCGATATATACATATGTATATAAAGACAATAAGTTGAAAAGGAAAAATCTTAGAAATTTTTAGAAAAAAATTTTATATAAAGAAATTTCGTATATAGCCATTCATAAATGTAATTTATATAAATATTTACATAATTTATAAATATAATTATTTGTATACATGTATATATATTATATCATAAATGCTATGTGCGTATATGACATATTGCATCAATTTGTGTAATAAATGGTTTTCTAGGCAATTGACCAATTACTGATAGTACAAAAGGAGCTCCAAACATGCGTACAGGATGTCGACAAAACGAAGAAATTGTACTTTGACGAGGAACACAGTGCACACGATGTGCGCGACAAAGCAAAAGATATTGAAGAAAAGTATGTATACATTAAATTTCGCTTATCTA
This sequence comes from Trachymyrmex cornetzi, assembly GCF_001594075.2. Classification (NCBI taxonomy): domain Eukaryota; kingdom Metazoa; phylum Arthropoda; class Insecta; order Hymenoptera; family Formicidae; genus Trachymyrmex; species Trachymyrmex cornetzi. The sequence continues at coordinate 215,122 of NW_017298354.1, forward strand.
CTTAAATCGTCGTCTTTCTTAATCACGAAAGTATTTTCACGAAAAAATTTTGTGAAGATTTATAGAATTCTTAATAAAATTCTTATAAAACATAAATTTTAATATATTTGATAAGAAATATTTATATCAAACAATGAGTTTTCTAACATATATTTTCTTGTTACAATAATTTTTGCAACTTTTTGACAATATGTTCTTTTCGTACACATGTTGTTGGCTAACTACACAAGCTAGCTACATAATTGCGAATGTAATAATTTATGTTCAATCGATGCTTTCAGACTGAAGAAGAAGAAAGGTTCTTTCTTCCAGTCGATAACATCTTTGCAGAAAAATAGCGCCAAGGTATATGACCTTATTATAAAAATTAATCAATTATTGCAGACATTTTGAAACGTAAATCATTGTACAAAATTCTTTTACATTTTATAATTCTTTCGTGAGATTTTGTATGGATGTAATAATATTTTTATAAGTAAATATGTTTCAGATATTTCGAATATCTTAATATAGAAAAATAATAATAATAAAATTAATAGAATTCGTTAGTTTTCTTTATTACTCTTTAAAAAGATTTAAATTACTATAGCAATATTTACTATGTTAATACTTATAAATTTACTTTAGTTAGATAAATGTAGTACATTTCTTATAATTAAATTAATTTAATCAATTTTAAAAAATCAATTTTACATGCATTTATTGTGATAAAGAGTTGAGTTTTGATTAATGTATTTGCAATTGTCAGGTGAGTTCGAAGCGAGACGCTTTAGAGGAGAAATCAACTGGTGCTCGCAATGATTATCTATTAGCCCTCGCTGCAGCTAATGCCCATCAGAACCGATATTTTGTAATCGATTTACAGTCCACCATGCAGGTAAGTTATCTACAACAGCGTTGATGAGCAAGTAAGATCAGAAAATATTTGAACGTTCAATTCTACATTAAGTGCAATTCAAATTTGTTTTTAAGTCAAGACAATAGTTTCAAGTATCTCACTCCATATGCATTAATATGTCAATTCTCTGGTGAAAGAAACCCTCATATATTTCATAATATAATATTTTTAAGAATAATTCATGTTTTAAGTTTAGGAAGATTTTCGAAAAATACATTTAATTTTCTTCAGATTGTATATTTTTTTTGAAAATTGTAGAATGAGAAATCTTGAATATTTCAGAATATGAATACCTATATGTATATAAAGAATTCTAGAGAAGATGTAGACTTTCTCAACATTTCTGAAAAATATTTTAATTTATATAAAAAAATCAGAAATTTAAAAAAAAGTCATCAAATTATACAGGACTTCTGAAAAATTTCGACATTTATGTAGAAATTCTGAAAAATGAAGGAAAAATTATATAAAAAAAATTTTTTGCCAAGTTCTTGCCTTGGTTCCGCTCACAAAATCTTGGTTTTTATATTAGATTTAAAACTTAATGTTTTTTTTTTCTTTTCTTTACGTTACTTAGTATTTGGAGCAAGGAATTTACGATAAGGTAGCTGAATACTTAACGCTGATGGGACGCACGGAGCTACTTACTTGTTTAGCCACCCAAAACAGCTTCGGGAAGATTCGCGATCAAGCTCAGCAGGTACGTCTAAAGATTATATAATATTAGAATAATAGATTAATAATATTATTTTATCGTTTATTTTAATTTTTGTGTTATCTTACCTGATTATTCCAAGATTTGTATCTTTTTAATCTTTATCTCACACACACACACACACACACACACACACACACACACACACACACACACACACACACAAATATCATTTAAAAAAATATTTATTTTTCATTACAACGAGGAAAGAACAAGTAATAATGTCGAATTATAGCTCACGAGGGAGTACAATATCCAATGTTGCTGTTTGTACTATCCCGTTCTGAAGCAACACATTCAATACGATTATGAGTCTTGCGATAGCGATCCGGTAGATAGGTTTGTAGCTCATCTCTTTCTATATATTATAAAGTCTATATATTATATTATTTTTATATAATTTTTATATTTTTATATCGTTCATTTGCTACAATAACGACATAACTAAAAAATTGGCATATTTTTGTTACTTGTAAAAAAGTATATATTTTTATTCCTTTATGATCAGAGTTGCATTCGAGGAGCACGTTATCAGCGCTATTTGTGTCATCTATCCTTGTTTTATATCTAATAAACAATGAAGATAGAATGATATATAAATAGCGTTAATAGTGTCTCCCTGAACGTACCTTAGTTATTACATCAAAATTGCATTTCAAAATTAATGTTAGAAAATTGTAATAATTCAAAACATTCAAACTTATTTTCTGGAAAACTTCATTTTTTGAATTATTGTAGCAAATGAGTGAAATACATTATATACTTGTAATATTATGTTATATTTTTCTGACATCTTGAACATAAATAATTCACTAATATGAACAATTTTTTATTTTAAATCATATCGAAATGATAACGAAATAAATATTTAATAATCAATGCTAAATTAACGTTGCAAAATACTTTCTCTTTATATATAAATAAATTTTAATAGCATTATCTAGACGATATTTTTGACGAATCTAGGATAACTGCTGATCATGCAGCGGCGACGACATTGGGCAAAGAAGCGCGTCGCTGGTCGACGAAAATTGCCCGCGAGGTTAGCAGCATCCGCGAAAATAACCGGAAACTTCAAGTATTATACCAACTTAAAGATGCTGGTCAGAAGGTTCGTGTCATTTAGATGTCCTGAAAAAAAAATATCATTATTAATATGATTATAACGTTCTAACTTCATTAATATTAAAGAAAAAAACTTATTAGACCGCACATGCGTGAATACACAACCAATAGGAAGTAAAAGCTTTTAACAGTTGAAAGTGGATCTTAAGTGTTTAAATCTTGTCTTAAATAATTCAATACTATAACATGTTATATGTCATCATGAAAATTGAGCACCGAATTGATTTTTCGGACTTTTAAAACGCAATCAACTATAGTAGTAATATAATAATTTGACTTTCACATAGGCATCTTGAAAGGATCTTAATGCTAATAAACTTATTTAAATCTGTAAATAATTTTATTGTTCCTATTGGTTGTTTAACTTCATCATTAAAAAATCATTGAAATTCTATATTTTTAATAAATTCCAAAACAATACTTATTTCAAGTCATCTATATTTAATGAAATGATTTATACATTTTATATATATTATCATGGCATTATAAAATAATTAATCCTAGAACACACCTTCCGAAAAATTCTAAAATCCATGGACCTGGAAGATCCACTATAATTTTAAGAGGCTGTAATTTCGATTTATATTAATATGTATTTTTATGGATTCTCTTTTTTTTATTTAAAACTCTGAGAATATATATCTGCACATGTAATGCCAAAAAGTTTTATATTGTTAAGTTATAAAATAAAATTCGCCCACTTTTTTCTTCATTTACGGAGCAAGCAAAATTTCGATTGAATCTTGGAGACTCATATATCTGTTCTAGAGTTAATGTATGTGTGTATAAGTTGTAAGACCTTCTAATTTTTTTTCAGACTGATCCGAATGATCCTAATGGTCCAGATTTAGATACTAAAATTGATGAATTAAAGCACGCTGTTCGACGAGCGGAGGTATAGAACTTATCTTCCATTCATAAGAAAAGAAAGAAAAATTATTTATTTAGATATGCAACCTTGGCCATAAGTATAAAGTACCCTTACAAATTAATGTAAACATTCTATATCTAACAAAAAATAAATTAAGAAGTTTTATTGAAAAATAATATATATTCTTATAATAATTTTAATATTTTATTAATTTTTCTTTAATATTTTTCAAAAGAAAATATAATAAATTGAAGATTTATACTTATGGTTAAATCTTTGGATGTACATCCAAAAATTAAATTATAATTATAACGATTTATATAATGCGCCGCACATACGTACATAAAATTTATATCCTTGTTCTAACAGACAGCGAAACTCAAGGCGGAAGCGAGGATAGAATGTCTTCGACACGGTGGAGGTTTGTTAATATTTTTTTATTTTAATAAAAATAAGAGTTTTTTAAAAATACGCTTTATATATTATATATTTGTTGGCCCTGCTTCATATTTTATAGTGAACGTAGACGAATTCTTGCAAGAGGCTGAAACACTCAGTGTTCAAGACATGCCGCGTTCGGCCAGTTCTCTCTCCGTTCGAACAGATGCATCTGGTGCAGCGGTAATAATTAAAATGCATATAACGTACAATTTGCCTAATTTTTTTCTAACAGAGATAGATGGTAACGGGAATAGTCTTTATTTGAACGTTTCAACTCTCTTTGGAGTTCTCCTCAGCAATAATGATACAATTCCAATAAGTTCACATGTCCGCAATGCTTAAGTCACTCGCAAATTGACAAAAATACAGCTTTGATAATCTAACATTTATAGAAAAAGTCTCATTAGACAGATAAATGAGAAAAATAAATTTGAATGACTTACCATCACGGAACATGACAAAAAATGTGAAGTTTTGTTGAACATCCCAAATCTTAAATGGTGGGTATATTACAATTAATAAAATTCCGCATTTTCAAATCCCTGTCCAATAACGACAACGTGCCACACAGATATGAACTATATTTAATGTACGAGGTCAACAATAAAAAAACATTAAGGCAAGTATGCAATACAAGAACAAGACATATGCAAATTATTGTTAAGAACAACCAATGGGAACGCAACTATAATGTACGGAAATTAAAATTATAACTGATATAAATCGTCGAATAAAATAATAAAAGAAAAAGAATACAATTAGTATAAAGAGATATTTAAACTTGTTACAACATCGTCAATTGATAAAAATTCTTAACTGAACAAATATATTTAAAATATCGTCAAGTAATAAACCTTAACGGAACAATTAAATTAACATAATAAAAAACCAAATAATTTATTACAAATATCAAGAGAAATTTTCAAGCATTGATGCATAGATAATGAGACTTTTTCTATAAATGTTAGATTATCAACGCTGCATTTTTGTCAATTTGCGAGTAACTTAAGCATTGCGGACATGTGAACTTATTGGAATTGTATCATTATTGCTGAGGACTCCAAAGAGAGTTGAAACGTTCAAATAAAGAAGACCAATCCATTTTCCGAGTATTGGTTGATCATTATAACTTGCGCTGTTTACCGTCGCTGACTCTCATTAACCTACTATAGTTTTTGTTTGTTATATTGTTTAAGAATAAAAATATGTGAAAAAAATTATGCACAAAATTTTTCTAATTTTAATATATAATTTTTTTAATATACAATAATAAAAGAAATATATCTGTATACGATATTTCTTTTAGGAACATCCGTCATCGGACTCATTCTACGATAGCGACGGCGATGGCGGAAGCGACTTAACGACTTTGGAGCGACCCGGAAAGAATGCGCCTCAGCAAGAAGAGGAAATTGAAGAAAGGCAAAGGCATGACAGTGCCGAGGTTGATGGTACGCAGATAATTTTCACATATAAATTTGATAAGCATTTACGTATTTATTAAAATATTATTATTATAGATCCAGCTGTGACAAAAAATAAGGCACTTTTCACTTATTTGCATAATTTATTTATTATTCACATTAAGTTACATTATAATTTTATATATACTATGTAGGAAATCACAAAAGATTACCTTTTTAGCATTGCTGGAGCAGGAGAAGCAACGGATAGAGGTGTTAACGGCAGGGGGGGGGGGGGAATGTAGGAAATCACAAAAGATTACCTTTTTAGCATTGCTGGAGCAGGAGAAGCAACGGATAGAGCAGTTAACGGCAGGCTGGGATGATCCTACGGCGGTTAATTGGGACAACGAAGAGAAAGATGAGCAGGAGATGACGCACGAGACACCAGAGATGCCTTCTAATCAACCTATATACAAGTGCACTGCTCTATACTCCTACACAGTAAGTGATTCTGTAGAATTATATTTTATAGAATAAATATACGAATATTAATTATAGAAAATTAAATAGCACATATATCAGAAATATCTTTGATTCAACTGATATTTTTGGATATATTCTGTAAAAACGAATACATTTTTTTAAGGCGCAAAATCCCGACGAGCTTTCCATCGTGGAAAGCGAACAACTGGATGTGGTGGGCGAAGGCGACGGTGATGGATGGTTAAAAGCAAGAAATTACCGAGGAGAAGAAGGTTTCGTTCCTCAGAACTATCTCGATGTAGAAAGGGAGCCCGAGACCACCACCGGTCTTACTTCGCAGGGTCCAGGTCTGGTCCAGCAGATTTCCTTCTCATCCGTCGACTATACCATTGACGATCACGACGCCGTCGACCCCGATGCTACTTTGCAAAGTGCCGCTTTGGAAGCCATAATACAAAACCACGTTGGAGGTATGTTGAAAAATTCGATTCATTTATAACTTTTATTTGTTTCGACAGGATCTCAAATTTTAAATATTCAGAAATGATAAATAGCATGATATGCATATTATTTTATAGAAATGGAACAATACTGCATCGCGCTTTACGATTACGACGCAACGTGCGATGAGGAGTTGAGCTTTTTAGAAGGCGACATCGTCAAAGTACTAAAAAAAGAACCACACGATGTAGATGACGGTTGGTGGGAAGGTGAGTTGAGAGGTCAGCGAGGCCTCTTCCCCTCTCTCGTCGTGGAACCTTGCGGTTCGGACGGATGTCCTCTGACCCCACAGGTGAGAAATTATATATGTATACATACATACATACATACATACATACATACAAATGATTTCCCAAATTAAATAAAATAAAAATAGCGCTATGAGCAAGATCTTAATGCTGAACAATTAAAAACAAACAAAGTTTATTATAAACGTTTAAACCCACATCGGGTCATTTTCAATGTTAACAATTATTACATTTTTAACTATAATTAAATTAAATAAACAAACGTTTTTTAAACAATTTAATTGTTGCTACCAGCACGTCACTCGGCGGAAATGTGACGTGCCGATAATTTTGGGTAGTTTTTACGATAGTTCTGACTTCAGTATTTGGTTAAATAGATGACATAAAGTTTTTCTAGACAGTTTAACGATGATTCAGCGATAATGTATCATACTTTTTATCACGCTATAATGCAAAGTATTAACGAATTTGTATAATTGTTATTCATACACTAAGGATGACCCAAATACCAAGGGTTGAAACATCTGTAATTTGTTATTTAATATATGCGTTTCATTACACATGATCAACCGTATCGGCTCACATTATTATTTTCCTCTGTGAATAAATCAAATAATTTATATTTAACTAATTTTGTAACAGAAAAGTGATATACGATTTTTTTACTATTTCAGGAGAATATAACACCACCGAGTTCCGCGCCACCAGTCTTTACCCCACCAGAAATTGCGCCAGAATTTTTGCTGGAAGATGAGTTTGCTCAAATAGACGGTAATTATATATATATACATATATATATGTATATATATACATATACATATTTATACGTATTATTTTCATACAGGGTGTCTCAGTAACTATTATCGCCTTAAATATCTTCGAATGTATAAAATTCAGAGGAAAATTTGTGTAATCAAAGTTGCACGGTACAAAGGGAGCTATTAAGTATATGGCGATAATAATTTTTGTTCAGTACCGTACAATATTGGTGTGTTACATAAATTTTCCTCTGAATCTTACAGATTCGAAGATATTTAAGGTGGTAATAGTTATTAAGACATTCTGTATATTGCTTATATACATAAAGTTAAAAGAATATATCTATCCTTATATATATATATATTTATTGCATGTGTTTTATAGAATCGCAAGAAGGAAAGCCAATGGTGAATGGTGATAGTGGATTCATGATAAATTTGTCTCAAGACCAAAAGGATCAATACGGTTCACAATTTGGGGACGAGAAGTCGGACGAAACGCCAGGTATATTAGGTGAGCTTCTAAATTAAATTAAAATTCTCGAAATGTGGGCTATGATAATAGTTGAAATATAGCAGGTATTATTCATTTTAATCTATAAAACATTATGACTTGCTGCACAGTTGTGGAGATATCAGATGAATCAGGTGATAAGGTAAATTAGTATGTCAAAGATCATTTATAGATATTAGATAATTTATTTAGTTTTATTTTTCTTTTTAAAAAGTATGCAATTATTTCTATCAAACGTTTAATATATTTATGTTTTATTTTAAAAATGTTTTTTATGTTTTAATAATAAATTCTGCTTTTGCTATCAAAACAAAATTTTATTTTTACATGAAATATTCTATTAATCTAGCGCGATATGAAATACATGAAGCTACAGAGAATTCCTTTATGTCAAGAATAAAACTTTATTTGATTCATAGACGGAAAAGGATCCTAAATCTGGTGAAGATCTCAAATCTGCTAGCCAAAAGGACGACTTCGGTCTTGGAGTGGCTCAGATTGTGATTACAGCCGCAACTCCGATGGAAGAGACCGAACATCCTTTCCCCGGAGTAGAAGAAACCCCAGAAGACTCGGCAAAGTCTGCAGAAGTCTCCGAAACCGGGCCTGAAGCTTCAACTGCGGTTTCGGATCTGAATGAAAGCGAATATAAAGAAGAAGAAGAGCCAACCATTATTTTGGACGAGAAAGAGGGAGAAGAAGCTGAAGAAAAGTCTACAATTGACGAACTTCCAGCCGACTCGGCACCGTTTCCAATCAGCAGTAGTTCTGGAAGCGAAGCAGAATCAACATCTGGTCCCAGCACCAACGAAAATTCTCAGTCGAGGGGAACAGTGGTAGAAGTGACAGAAGAAGTCACAGAGGTTATGGAAGAGGAGGAAATTGCGCCAGGAAAAATGCTGGTAGGAGGGAGAGCCAGCATTCCAGATGAGCTGCAGCCGGACCAACTGGAAAAATTGCAATCGCTCAAGGAATCGAACGCCTAGGGCTGACTAGGCCCCGGGGTCCACAAGGGCAGAATTATCTTGCCTGACGGCCACCCCGACAACTTCCGACACTTGCTAGACTTCTGGCGATCACCTGAGGTGCTAGGCAAAAAAGACTAACTGTAATAAACTCACACTAAGACTCTATCTGAAATTCATAAGGTTCTTATGGTGATCGAGTAGTGGTGGAAATAAAGATGATTGAAATTATGATTGAACTATCTTTCGAGTAATGGATGTTAATAGATCAAGTGCTGAAGACTGTTTAAATTATGACTATAAGCATAAAAATTATTTTCGTGTGCCTAAAGCAGAATGAAATTTAACTTTAAATCGCAACTACTTTAAAAATAATATTATAAAAAAATAATGTATGTTATTATCTTTATTAACTAGTCAGAATCATAGAAAAAAAAAGATTCATTTGTGAAACTACCTTATCACACTGATTTATTAACATCATGAAAGGAAGAAGAAATGATTTAGCAAATTAATCGAAAAAAAATGATTAAGTTAAATGAATAATTTAAAGGTAATAAGAGATATTTAAAATCAGGATAGTTACGAAGGATAGAAAAATTAATATACAAGATCACCAAGACTTTATGTAAAACTTTATATAAGGTCGCCGAGATTTCTCTTTGTGTTGACTGATTAATACCAGATTAGAAACATTATAATTTGTCCTATCTTAGGACAAATTGAGCTTTAATCAGTTGATTAAACTCTTAAGTTAATGAAGCTAATGAAAGGGGTGAAGAGAGAGGTTTTCTTTCGTAGGAAATGATGTACAGTGAAACGGGATAGAAAGAATTGTCGATACCTGTGTACTATAAAAGACGTACATTTCAAAGGAATTACACTGGTGTTGCATGTAAAAAGGACTATTCATTCAATGTTCCTCATCTTTCATATATGTTCATTTTATCCTTTTATCCAACATATTAAAGATCTATAATAAAGCGTATAAAAATATATACGTCAAAAAACCAATTTTTTTCAATGCATACTATAAAAAAAAAATTCAAATGATTTTTAATGTTATAATCGAATATATAGCTGTACTGAGAGGAAATAAGAATCAGAAATTGTAAATAAAATTAAAATTAATTACAATTCTAAACAATTAAATTGTAATGACGCTATAAATTAAAATAATGTTGCACGAAAGATTTTTTCTTTTATACATATTTCGAAATCTCAATATTATTTATATAGAATAGAATTTTCATTATATGTATATTCAATAAAATTAAATGTGTGAACTTTTTATTTTATTAAAGATATATATATATATATTATAAAATCATCGAGCAATGAATTCTGGGGCCTATTCTGTAACTCTTATACCTGTTTTACAATAGGATAGTAAGTCGTAAGCTATAAGAAATTGGCCAATCACAGTCGAATAAGAAAAATATAATCGGCTATGATTGATTAATTTCTTACGGTACGATCCTTTGCGTTCCTATTGAAGAACAGGCTTTAACGACTACAACGATATCGTTATGTTGCCATTACACAGGTTTTGTATACAGTAAAAAAAACTGCGCAACAATTTAAAGGGTGCGTCCAGATTATCGAGCCGAAACTCAAGCTGAACCTCGAGACGCGAGTATTTGGGTAAACATTTGTTACGCGGCAAAAAACAGTGAAAGTTAATCGAAGTAAAGATAGTTTGGATGATATTGTTAGAGTCGTTAAAGAGTTATTATTTCAGTTACGATTGCGTTTCAAGTCGATAAACCGAATCGGCACAGTCTGTAGAATTAATAATTGTATTTATGTATTCACATATGAATATTACTGAGCACCGAGGCTCGCTTTGACCGAAAAATAGTATTCTTCTCTTTTATTTGTGTTTAAACATTTTTAGTTTATTACACTCAATATTATGTATAATTGTATATATCATCAAAACACAAAAAATTTCACATGCTTAAAAAAAGAACGTTTACGAAAAAATTTCTGAGGATCCTAAGAATAAAATAAAAATTTATAGAAAAGTTTAAAGTTTTATTGTTGTATACGTATACATATACATATATACATATATATATGATTTTTCTTAAATTTGATCTCTTTGTGTGTATGTGGGTGTGTGTATATGTGTACACAAAAAGGGACCAAGAGATTTGAGAAAAATCTTCGGTACTGTAATTTTATCAATATGAAAAAAATTAATAGTCCTTTAAGCTTGCATACGCAAAGCACCATCCAATCTAATTGTCTCCCCATTTAGTAATGGGTTTTCAACGATCTGCTGTACTAACATGGCATACTCATCAGGATTTCCCAATCTTTGAGGAAACGGTATACTTTTTGCCAAAAAGATTCGTACCTTTTCTGGCAGCGCTCTTAATAATGGAGTATCAAAAAGTCCTGGAGCAATTGTTACGATACGAATTCCATCCTTGGAAAGATCACGAGCGATAGGTAAAGTCATCCCTATATAATAATAAATTATAAAAAAGTATAAATTATGGAAAACACAAAATGAGGAAAAAAAGAATAAAGTTTATTATCAAAATAAAATAGAGGAAAGTAATAAGCATAAAGGGAATAAGATTATATACAAGGTGTTTCGGAATTATAAGTAAAAACTTAGTTGGTCAAAACTCAAAACCTAAAAAATCTTAGGGCTGTGTATTCATAGTCCGTTCTTACTTCAAGACTGTTTTAAGTAGTCTTAAAATGCTATTACGCAATCCTTTGATTGGCTTATGACATCTTAAGATTGTACTTACAACAGTCTCAAATATAAGAATCAACTATGAATTATACCGTACCTAGTTCGTTCATAGTCTGTTCTTATTTTAAGACCATCTTAAGTAATATCTTAAGATGCTAATATGGTTCTCTGATTGATTCATGACACTTTAAGATCGTACTTAAGACAATTTTAAATACAAGACTCAACTATGAATATTGCCCTTAATGAGGATCTGCAAGTTAATCATTTTTTAAATATTCAGCTTCTTATTTTGCAAGTTGTATTCATTGTACAATTATGTGTATTGTGGAATAACTGATGGCTAATTCTTAAACACTCTATAATATCTAAATAATAAATGTTAAAAGAATAAAATAAAAATACAATACCTACGACTGCTCCTTTTGAGGCAGAGTAAGCAGCCTGCCCTATTTGACCATCAAAAGCAGCGACACTTGCAGTATTAACAATTACACCTCTTTGACCATCTTGATTAGGAGAATTTTCAACCATTAAACCGACAGAGAGGCGAATAACGTTGAAAGTACCAATGGTATTGACTTGGATAATTCTAGCGAAGTCCTCCAGTTTGTGAGGAAGTTTTTTATTACTATTATATGTCTTAAAGGCTATGGCGATACCAGCGGCGTTGACGAGAACGTCAAGCTTACCAAATTTTTGTTTCGTAAGATCAAGAGCAGCTTGGACATCAGACTCCGAAGTTACCTTGAAGAAAGTTAATAAAATTAGGAGATACGATAGTGTATTTTAGTATTTAACAGAGAGATAATAAGAGATAAGAATATATGATATATAAAAAGAACAAGTAATTACAATTTTTTAATTTGGATAATTATAATTTGGATAACACATAATTTAACGTTTTAAATCAAGAGACATGGTAGTGTCTTGCGCCAATATATGCATCCATACTGGGCACAGGTATAACTTTACTTGAACTGTCAAGTTGACCGGAAACATTATGGTCATATCTAAAAAACAATTAGGCGGACGAAATTTTTAATAGGCTCAATCGATAGCTTGGGGTCCCATTATGTATAGGTATTATACTGCTAGAGATCAAAATTTCTTTCTGATAAATAATCTAATAAAGAACACATTTAAAGATCGTAAAATGTATTCTGTTCCATATATTAAGATTATATTTGACAAGAGATTGCACAACTATACATTAAAATAATTATATTTAAACATTATACATACATCCATAGGTGCAAACACTGCATTGTCTTCTCCTAATTCGTCGGCTACAGTTTTACCCTTTGAAGCAGGCAAATCACCAACAATTACCTTAGCACCTTGCTTGACAAACCTTTCCACAGTGCCACGTCCTAGCCCAGAAGCACCACCAGTCACCAAAGCTACAGTGCCCTGTAATAAATAAAAAGAAATATTTATCAATTTTTATTACAAATAAATCTCATCATCAGTTTTAACATACAATTGTCAACTTTTACAGCGATTATTTCCAAATCTGACATTTCAGATAAAAATATATCGGAGAAATTATTCTTTTTGAATATAAATGTCTCATAATTAACAACTTTATTCGAAATGTTTGCTAATTGTTTAACATAGCTTTTAAAGCTGTATTCCGATGTTCATTGCCAACAACGAAAATCTATAGTGTGTGTAACGTGTACTATGAAGCTTTAAAAGTGACAATAAATATTGAAATGTACCCTATATACATATAATACATAGGCTGTGAAAATTACATATATATAAACAGGGTGGTCCACTTAAATCGAACATTTTGAATATATATATATATATAATTCACTTATTTTTGATAATATAAAAAAATGTTTCAAATGTAAGTGATGGTTTCGAAAGGGACATATTTTAGTCACATTTTTTTGTTTAGGTGAAGGCTTCTTTCCACAAATCCAAAAAGATATGAAAGTCACCTCCACTTTTTAAAATACAATTATATAATTTTTTTACATAATATGATTCTTTTATTATTTTATCTATTAATTTTTTGGCAACTGTACCTAATACTTTTATGCACAGAATAATAAGATGAATCAATTGGTGTGGAGAAAACACTCAGTTGCTATTTAAAATAATATGTAGTTGCACAGTGTAAATTGCATAATTTTGATAACAACTGTGTGTTTTCTGTATACCAATTGATTCATCTTATTATTCTGGGCATAAAAGTATTAAGGCATAGTCACCAAAAAATTTATAATTTACGAGATATTTTATGTTCCATGTTAAATTGTGTCGGAATAAAGTGTAAAATGTCTTATAAACTATTGGTTTTTTAATATCTCTATCTTAATATTCTAATATGCAGAATAATTACAGGAATATAAAAAAAATTATCTAAAAAAATCTGCACATATTCCATTTAAGTAGACCACCCTGTCAGAACTTCAGAGGCAACTTTAAACCAATCACTTTGCCACAATGACAATAAAAAAGTAATTTTTTTATATTACTTATAAAAAAGAACGGAAATATAAAGAAAAAAACGAAAAAGGATACTTTAACAATGCATGGCATTTATACAAAAAATTTCACTTTTCATGTTGCCATTAGGAAAAAAGTTATATGATCGCTATCTAGGGTAACACAATAAAAATACTGCAGTCCATCAGAGATATAAAACCTTTTAAATTGCTATAATAAAAATAAAAGTACGAAAGAGTGTTTTTGAATGATAATCGTACCTTCAACATTTTTGAGCTTCAATTATTCTTCTAAAACAAATAAACGCCGATAATGATCCGCGGTAAATAGCTCTTATCATCTAATCACGAAGATCACACTGGCACGAACTCGTTTGAAACGACTTCCGAACACGTCCTATATTTTGTACTTTAGACTGGTGCGGATAAATTCCAACGATGATTCAGGAAAATTATTCTCTGCGGACTTTAGACTTCGGAACCTGAGATAATTTTTCACCGGTATTCATAAACTGTTATCATAGTATTCATATTCATGGTCTATTTTCTGTTCCTGCACTAGATGACTAGACTATTCTAGAACTCTCTTTCTCGCTTTAAACAAATATCAAACGTATATCTATCTCACTTTAATTTCCAAAAACGTATACTAATAAGTATTACTAGTTCAGTCACAGAAAACAGACCTATAGCGTTCATCTACTAGACATAGAGAATAGACTGCGCTGGACTGCGCGTCCGTGTGTGAAAATGGTCGATAGGGATGAGAGAGAGGGACCGTGGCAGACGGCTGAGACGGCCATTTCTATCTCTTTCCATTCAATGGTGTAATGGGAGAGAGAATGAGAGGAAGATTAGCCGTCTCCCACGGTCCCTCTCTCTCATTATTGCCGACCACATTGGATACATTACTTAGGCTATGTTCCAAAACTTCCTCTTCGAGAAAGATTTTACTTTATATGCTGTAGTATACGTTAGACGTACTATATATTTCGATTCTAAAATTTTCCTCGGAGAGGAAGTTTTGGAACATTGCCCTAGATACGGATCGCGCAGTCCATTCTCTATGGGTGCATTCAGTACTATAACCTAGACTCTAGAGTTCCTATAATGAGAGTCAAGACATAAGACCGGAAGGACGCCATTGCTGGGCGCCGGCCGGAAACAGCACAAATTACGCGTGGCACAAATATGCTTTATTCACCCTGCATCCGATTTGCGTCGTACGACACTCTGCAACCAATCAGAAAACAGGATTCCGATGGATTTTGCTTCGTATCATCGGAATCCTGTTTTCTGATTGGTTGCAGAGTGTCGTACGACGCAAATCGGATGCAGGGTGAATGCAGCAATAGACGCGTTTACGCCTGTTTGTACTACTACACCATGAAACAGTTGCTCGCACCAATTCACAGATTCATTAACACATTGAAAGCGCCTAGAAATGGCGACGACCAATCACGAAGGCGTCGCCCCTCATGTCTTGGCTCTCATTAAGGCCCGTCTACAATACACGGAGTAAGAAGTAAGAGTAAGATATTGACCAATCACAGTCGATTATTCTTCTCACATTCGACTGTGATTGGTCTTAAAGGCCCGTCTACAATACACGGAGTAAGAAGTAAGAGTAAGATATTGACCAATCACAGTCGATTATTCTTCTTACATTCGACTGTGATTGGTCTTAAAGGCCCGTCTACAATACACGGAGTAAGAAGAGTAAGAAATTGACCAATCACAGTCGATTATTCTTCTCACATTCGACTGTGATTGGTCAATTTCTTACTCTTACTTCTTACTCCGTGTATTGTAGACGACGCCTTATGGGAACTTTAGGGCCTGAGCACAATAGAGGAACAGGAATTAGATATTAAGATTTTAACCTATCAGAAACTGATTACATCGGAATACACGGTTTCTGATAGGTTGAAATCTTAATATCTAATTCTTGTTCCTCTATTGTGCGCAGGCCCTTACTATAACCGCTCACTGAGCGCTCAGTGAGTTCTCGTATTTGTTTGGTCTATATTTTTAGATCTAACAGAATATGCCAATCAGATGCAAGAGCTCACTGAGCGCTTAGTGAGCTGAATGCACCTTTATGTTTTCGGGTAGCTGCGAACGTTACGATATCACTTAAAAAAAAACTGAGTATCTATGAATCAGCCTCTAAAAATATTAGTCAAAAAGAACTTGAAATAACCGAATGTTTTACAAAAAAAAATCATTCATATTGATAAATCAGTAAAAATCGCACGTTCCTTCATGTTCTCTCTTTCATCATGATTCTAACCTGAATAGTCGTCTATTCTACGATTAATATCAGTTACAATTAATATCTTTTACGGTTTGCGGGACGGAGTGAAAGTTTTTTCCAGTTTTTTTTCTGCCATTCGTTTTTACTTGGAGCAAAAACGTCGAATGAGGCTAATTTTATTAACGCTAGTCGTCAAGAAGTTCAACTGAATAATTACTCCGAATTGTATCTACGAAAATAGCCGAATTCGACTGTAATCTCATCGCAAAATAATTCATAGAATTTGTATCTTCATTAAAATTCAATTTTCAAAAGTTCAATTGTTAAAACGCTCATTATTTCTTATGATATAATTTTTAATTAAGAACGATATGGAGGAAAAGACGAGCCCTTTCAAAGAAATTGGCTCCAACGATATTGACACGGAGTCAAAAGTAAATTAATGTTTGCTTTCAATTCATTAGTTTATATTCATAGCTATATTTGAGGTATGTTTGCAGGCAATGCTAAAGAGAAAATTACAAATGAAATCAGAAGCGCTCATGTTGTTAAGCAAGGAAATGGATCAGAATAGGATAGAACGAGACCAATTCAAACTGATGGCTGAACAAATTCAGGAACGGTTTCTACATTTGAAGAAACAGATGTGTGATATGAAAGAGCTGAACAGGTATCTAATTCAAGTCTATAATACGATAACATTACTTCAAGACTGTTTCATAATTTTTTCATTAACTTTTGTAATAAATTACAGTTTCAACGATGATTTTAGAACCTTGGATTTATTAACAGAAGCGCGTGAACAAAATAAATGCCTCAGGCTACAAGTTGAAACATTAAGGCAGAAGCTAACAGATGCTGAAGGTGATATCAAGGTGTTACGTACAAATAATAATCGTATACCAATTGAACAGCAGGAAACTCAATTAGCACCAGCTATGCATCAAAGAGAAGAGATGATAGAGCAATTGGAGAAATTAAATTTAAAGGT
This sequence comes from Trachymyrmex cornetzi, assembly GCF_001594075.2. NCBI lineage: Eukaryota > Metazoa > Arthropoda > Insecta > Hymenoptera > Formicidae > Trachymyrmex > Trachymyrmex cornetzi. Next base: position 232,470 of record NW_017298354.1, read on the forward strand.
AAGCTAGAATTAAAGAAGCATGGTTTTTGATTCTTCGTTATGATTACTGTTGTCGTTCGTCTTCATTCCACCCTGTTTTATGTTACGTATTCTATCATTGATGGTATCAAAGACTAACTTTAATGGGTAATCATTGTCAATCAATATATTAATTATTAACTTGAGATTTTTCTCATGAAAAATCTTATCTGATAAAAGCCCTGTCAACCAGATTGCAGATTATCCCTCTTTTTTGTGAGATTGGATGATTTGACAGATAATTCAGAAATCTTCCCGAAAACGTCGGTTTTTGATACCAGTCAAATGACAGATATTCTCCTTCAACCTTGATCGAGAAATTTAAAGAATCTACATCTATTTCTAATGTAAATCGTAACCTAGGGTGAAATGAATTAAAACATTCTAGAAATCTATCTATCTTTTCCACTGGAACGGTCTGATTATCTAGGACTGTAGAAGTACTGAGCAGTTATTATTTCTATTTTTTAGATTGGTATTTTATTTCTTAGGGCTTATTACTGTTTTTGAAACAAGGTAAAATTAAGCGAATTTACTATTGTTAAATTATATTTATAACTTCATTGGGGGATCAACACTTAGTGAAATCATTCATCTTTGTAATTTTTCAAGATTCATAATTAAAGAACTGTAAAGAACTGTAATAAGCCCTCTTATGAAAGGTAGGATTCTGAAATTTTCTGATTTCATAAATTATTTTTTTATCCCAGTGAAATGTTTGATTTTTTATCACACTTTCTTTATTTTCATAGTAATTGATTCACTTGATTTAAGGAGTAATAAATGTTGATATTTCTGTATTAATGCACAATCATTTTTTATTTATTGGTTTATCTCATGTTCACTACCAGTTATTAATTCCTTGGATTGATTTATGTTTTGACAAAGAACTGCCATTTAATGAAATTAATTTTGTCCATAGTGTTCACAGTTGCAAACAGATCTACAAACAGTATTGGATGAGAAACATGAGCTGAAGATGGAAATGGATGCATTCAAATGTAAGGCACATCGTTTGAATCATGAACTGTCTAAAGCTTTGAATGCTACCAAACCAGTTGATTTGGATGCTCTTATCAATGAAAATAGGTAATCAAGAATGTGTAATTGTCGTTTTTTAATAAATAATTTAGATTCTATTTCCTATTCTCCTCCTTTTATTCTCCTATCTCAGGAAGATATTATGGGTTTTCTACAATAAGTCATATAACAATACCAAACTGTCATTAAAAGTTATAGAATCAGGATATTAGTTCTACTTATATTGTAAATATTCTAGATATCTGCAAGAAAGATTGCAGCAATTACTTGAGGAGAAGGAGCTCACTCGTCAATCTCTGTCAAAGTATAAGGTAGATTGACAGTGAATTGAAGTTATATTACGCATTCCTTTTTTGTAACTATTTTTTATATCAGATGATTAATTTTTTTGTAGAGTATGCTAGATAGTAAAAGGGCTAAAGGAACTATCAAGTTGGGCGTAAATTCTGCAGTTGGAACAGTGATGACTCACAAGCAAGGTAAAATATATACGTTGCAACAGCACTCACAAGCGTGTAGTACTAGGCATGAGGGAGAGAAATTTATATATTTATATTTTTATTTATATTTATATTTTTTAGTCGAACAGCTTCTTCAAGAAAGTTCTTATATACCTCCCCAGAAATCTGCTGCTGCCGTTACTGATCTACGGTGCCTTTGCACTGCCTTATTAGAGGCTTTAAATGACAAAACTTTAGCTCTGGCTCATCAGAAGAAAGCGAATAAGTAAATAGTTCAACGTTAGATGCATTTATATATTTGCATTTCGATAGATTAACTTGCACACGTTATTTACAGAATATTGGCATTGAGAATTTGTGAATTGGATAGTGCTGTACAGTCACCAACCATGAAGCTTTTGGAAGGATACACAAGTACCAATGTTGATTTGAGATGTACGTATAACTAGACAATTGTAATCTTTGATGTTGCTACTAACATATGTATTATTTAAAGCATGCTAGAGTGACGGCCGAACTTGATCGAGGTCGATAGTACAGATTTTTTAAATTCCAAGTAAAAAAGTCAATAATAGTAATATTTTTAATTCATTTTTTACATTATCGTTCTGTCTCACTTAAACGCATACATCTATCTTTATTTAACATTGTAATTCCATCTTTTGCAAGATCGAACATCAGCTAGACACAATTATTGCTTTGTTTATCATTCCGAGTCTTCGCTCAGCATTCACGTAATTTGCACAGATCGATATAAATCTTCTTTTTAAGCTTACAATTTTACAATTATTTTCATAAACTCAGTATTGTTTGTGTATGTAAAACGCTGGGTGTTGAACTGTCATTTTATGCACACAAGCTATAAAACTTTGTATTAAAGAAACATCTACGTCAAGAGAGAGCTCTTCAAGCTTAAAAATTGTAAGTTTTTAACGTTTTTTTTTTATTTTAGTATAAAGTTTACTGCAGCGCCTCCCAATTTTGCGTCTACTTTAATCCCGTAAAAGTTGTCACACTAGCCAATAATTCCATGTTCTTAAGTTCTTCGACCTCACCTTGCAAAACTTCTAGAAATAATGTAATACTACTTCTGCCGCGCAATAAAAGTTGAATTGAGTTCAACTTTTATCGCGCGATGGAAATTATATATTTAGTACTTCCGAACAAGTGAGACGTTAATTGGTTATCGCGCCAACTTCCGCCGCGCGGCAAATGTTGCCGCGTTCTGTGCGGAGGAGCCATAACTTCCAAGTTTTATAACTTGGAAAGTTTTTACTGAAAAATAACTTTATAGCGTTTTAAAAAGCTCTTGACGTCAACTACAAGAATATGTAATAAAAAAATAGTAGTTTCCGTTAACAAATTTCCACATGATTTTTATATGTGACCTTGATAATGGTATTTAAGGTCATACTCATAATAACATGAAATGTCCCTTAAAACCCTACAATTTTTGTCTAAAACATTTTTCAAGAAAATGCGTATTTTTCAAGAAATTAGCCTGATATGGTTTTTTCGGACTTTTTGAAATAAGCTACCAAAATATATAATAAAAAATGGGGGATCTCTTGAAAAATTTAAAGTGGCCTTGCCCTGACCTTGACAATACCATTCAAGTTCAAACCAATGATACTTTCTTATGTCCCCCTTGAAGTCATAAAACTTTTGGTACATGTATTTCTGTAAAATGTATTGTTCACGAGATATTTGAGATCGTCTTTAAAAATGGACACTTTGCATATACATACACCATATAGTATATGTATATACCCCTATTGTTATATTTAATTTTTATAGGTGATAGCGACTTCAATAATTTGGATCATACTAACAGCAGTATACATAATATCGAGGAGAAGAATGTTGTAACAAATGAAGATAATATACAATGTAGCTCATCGCCTGAAAGTCAAATTATGCAACAATTGCAGTCGATACAAATGAGTCTTCCAAGGAACTTAGGAGTATTGGTTCAAAAGGCATTAAATAATTTAAATGATAAACAGAAGGTATGAGATTAAAAATATGTTACAGAGTACAAACACACACAAAACAGAGTGTCCTAGCAAACGAGAATGGATTGAATTGGATAAATACGTATAATTCAAGTTTTCGAATTCGCGTTATCCGCGAAAAAGGTACTGAATTTTGTAGAGACTGTGTACACTGAATCCGTTTCTATACGTCTAGATAAATATAATAAATATGGACTCTAGTGGATTCATATAGATTCAGAAATGAAAATATGCTAGTTTGCGATCCCAGAAAGTGATGTATCGTTGGGAAGCATGTACTTAGACGATCATAAATATATGATGCGTTTCTTCCCGAATGAACCTTAGTACTATACATAGAGTATACAACATTACAGATTTACGGCGCGACTCCCGAATATAATCTGCATTATCGTGATTAGGGTTATGTCTAGAAATTATCTTGTCGCCGTGGATCCGCAATGTTATACACTTTGTATATCACATCGTGGTTTGTTCAGGAGGCAAAAACTTGCGTATAACTCACCTCGATGCATGCTTTTTAATGATATATCACTTGCTGCGATCGACGACTAGTTGGTGGGTCTTCTTTGTTACAGTTCTTCAATACCGCACGTTAAATTGAAACAAATTAATCGTACGTTCATTGCGTTGAACATTAAGTAAGATACCAAAATAAATTAGCAATACGTAATTACGAATTCAACTGGATTAGTCGCACGTTTCATTTCTATGCACATTAGATGGAATACAGAAAGTAAATAACTAATCCGTAATTACTTGATTCAAGCGGATTACAGATATAGAAAAAGGATTTTAAAAATTCAAAAACTTGATTCGATATCGCTTGAATGAATAATTTTCAATATTTTTTAATAACTTCTCGTTTGCTGGAATCTCAGCTTTTTGATACAGCTTGTATGCAGGTTGGAGGGCGCCCACGTCGATAACCTTGACACGTTGTCAAGTCGTAACTCCAATAAAGAGAGGCAAGAATTATGAAATACTAAATGGAATGAGCCATAGCTCATTCAAAAGGAGAGGTCGTGCGTTTACTAATATTGTAAAAGAGTTTGGGTGGATGGGCTTTTGATTCTGAGAAAAGTATCAGAGTGCATCTGAAATAACGCCCACTAATCATAGGCCGCGGTCCGATACACGCTCACAACGCTTAAAAATCATTTCATCCTTGTTGTTTGTCAAATGTTAAACGAAGACAAACAATGCTCATGAGCGTTGGCAGCATGATTCGGACCACGGCCATACAGTGCTATTCTTAATAAAAAAACTGAATCGAAAAGTTCTCTACCATTTTGCAATTTTGGTAATAGATAACGAGATATTAATTTCTAAAGATTGCCGAATAAATGGATAAAATTGATGTATAAGACAATTTTCAGATATTTTTCAGTGTTCCTTGTGATATTTTGAAGATGTTTCTTAAAGAATTTTTAAAGATATCTAAAGTAGAGTCCTAGATATAACAGAAAAGCGCAACCGAGCATATTTAAAGATTATAATTAATCGTCAAAAAATGGCGACCTGTGTTTACATCTGTCATTCTGCAAACGGAGTGCGATTCCTATAACAGTAGTGTTTCTACTGACTACAAAGAAATTGATTCTCATTGGAGACTACAGTTTATATATCAAGATTTAAAAATAATGATACTTATCGAAATTAGAGTCCTAAAAAACTATCCGCAGAAAAAATGGCGGGACCAATCAAAAATCGAGACAGCGGTTGCGCTTCTCTGTTATATCTAGGACTCTAATCTAAAGTTGTCTTATACGTCGATTTTAGATATTTTACTCATTGGGTAATTAAAAAAAAGTATTGCGAAAATTGCAAAATGATAGAGGATTTTTTGATTCAGTTTTTTATTAGGAATAGCACTATATGATTAGTGGGCGTTATTTCAGATACACTCTACACACACCCGCACACACACAGGGTGTCCCATTTCAAATAATGCATTAAGATTTCTCGAAAATTATGGTAGATACGGAAAAATGTTTCCAACAAAAATTGTATTGTTCGGAGGGGGATCCCTCCGAATTATATAACTTTTATCGTAGCGCGGTGATAATGTATGATACGTGCATTCGGCAATCTGCTGTGCGCGACGGCGTGCAGCTGATTGGTCGGCGTGGACGCGGGTACACACCAGGCACGAATCCCGAACGCGGGCGCGGCGCGATGTTTCGACAGGTCTTGACGCAGTAACGCAAAGAGCGCGAAGTTGATAACGCCGATAACCAACGGCCGAGAACTCTCGGCGAAGGCGGAGAAAATTCCACTCCGGGCTATTGTCGTGAGTAAGGCGAAGGTGCTTGCACCAGGCGGTCGAGGATCGACGGAGACAGAGCTCTATCCCCTTACTATGCTGGCGCGGTGCGAGAAAAATGCGACAGTTGGTCGGCGGCCGAGAAAGCTCGGCGGGGGCAGAGTACGCTCTGGCCCCGGAGAGTATCCCGTCGGTGCAACAGCGCAAGGACTGCAGCTGGTCGGCGACCGAGTACGCTCGGCAGGACAGAGTTTTCTCGGTATCACCTGTAAACAGCAAAGTAAAATCATTAAACACGATCTACACAGCACACAGAATGCAAGTCGCAGGTCGCAAGTGAAACGTATTTCAGATATAATAGGCCGCAATACGTAGGACGCAGGACGCGAAAGTTGAAGTTCACCCAATTTTCTGCAATCTGCGTTTTGCAACCTATTATAACTAAAAAATATTAGGTTAGTTTCTAGTCTTGTGACCTGCGATCTGCATTCTGTGTTTTATATAAACTGGGCTTTAGATTCGTACGACTTATAAGAGAATTTATTTTTTTGAAATGCAAAGTGTACACTGTGTCTAGAATTTCCTCATATGATTGTAGCTAGTCATAGCGACAAAACTATTGTATATATACTGTAAATAATATTGTAAATAATTGGAGGGAATTGTAACGATTATTGGCGATGTATATTTTTGATGGTATCAAAAGCTTCACGTGTATGACAGCATACCTAACTATACACATACAATGAGTTGACCACCAAAGAAAAAGTTTACATACAAAAATGTTGCACTTACTTTTCCTTGAAGATTTCCACGATGTTCGTTAGTCTAACTCGATCGAAAGCTTTTGTCATGCGCTATTTGGAACAGGACGTATACGATTCTGACCCTTCCACGAGAGACAGCGACAGTTCCTGTCCGCGATGATCTCCCAGGGCGATCTCCATGTAATTCGGTGGACCAACGTTGATTCCAATTTTCAAAAACTTGTAACCCGTAGTCGCTAGGTCGTAACGTCTGCTAAGTAAACGCACCGCGCGATGCTCCATGCTGTGTACATACGTAATGTTTGAAAACGTTTTTTATTTTTGATGTATAGAACGTTGAAACTTACGTGTTACTACAGGCCTTCGTTTCGTACGATGCGTTGCTCTCTTTGGCGAAGTACATTTTCAACCGTTTGTAAAAACGGATATTGCAAGACTAATTGCATCCACGTAAATTGTGACGTATATGGTAATACTTCTAGAATTGAAGAGGGCGTAACCCCTCCTCCTCTTTCTAAGAATTGCAAACGTGTGGCGACACCTTTATCACGTCTTTCTACATATTTTGTTTGTCGCGAGTGTATCAATGTTTATATATATATAATTCGAGATCTATTTGACTTAACTTCCGAATGACTATAGAAGAAAATCAAACTCTTTACGACGTAGGTTTGTAACGCCGAATTTGTTACTTATTTTATCTTTGTGACCTGGGGAGAGATTTTCAAAACCCCGACTTTTTCATTTACTGAACTGCAAGCCCTTTACTTTTACGTTTATCGCGTCTAAGTGTATTTTTACTGTGACCGGATTTTTCGAATTAATTAACCAGATGACCTTGTACGTGCATGAATTAATTATGTTAATGTGCACTGGCCATATATATATATACATGTACGACCACACAGAAACGTTTGTGGATAAACGGGTGTGATGCCAGACTGACTTACTTATTATGCTGCGTGGGGTACTAGCTCTGCAAAACTCTAGTGGATAATCGGTTGTCGGTGAAGTCCGCTGTCCGTGCAAGAGCACCAGAAGGATAGCAAGCGGCGGTTGGGTGGTCTCGAAGAGCACCAAGGGTCAGGTGACTATTGAGACAAGTCACTGGTTGTTGCGCGAACTGACTCGAATAAATTGAGTTCTCGTTATTACGGTCGCGAACCGATGTGAACTATATAATCTAAACTTTCGTACTAACGCGAGGTGATGTGGACCGGGTTAGATGATTTGATGTACTGACGCTCTGCGCTTCCGCGGGACCTCTATTTATACCCCGAAAAAAGAGCGTAGTGCCCTTTGTCTAGGATGCAAATAATTAGTTGCAATGTCGCGCGAGATTTACGATTTTTATAGCGTCATTGTTAATCTAAAGTGCATTGTTAAAGAGGTTTCGAGAAGAAAAGAAATGATTTATGTTTTCCTTTAAAGGGACAAGATCCGCTCCAAGCGAGTGACGAATTCTGACATCCTCGCGGAAAATATGGCTAAGTAAACGTGCAAAATAAACGTGAAATAACGTGCAAGTGCGGTGCCTTATATAAATTTAAAATGGATTCATGCTATTGTGAAGTTTATCCATATAAATTGGAAGTAACGTGCAAATGCGGTACTTCTTATCGATTCCTAATAAAGGTACTTATTTGATTATTAATAATTTATTGCATTTATCAATAATTTTTGTTTTTTTATACACTTTCCTTTCTACTGTTGTTAATTCATAAAAAACATTCTAATAACTCGTGTAAACATGCGTATCCTATTTCAGTGTCAGAGACATCCAGCTTCTAACAATGAAAAAAAAAAACAATTTGTCGCTGAATGTCAATAATAATTTAATAATATTTAAAAAATATCTTTTTTTAGATATTGCTTTTTTAAAATTATTTTTTACAATGTATACATATGAATCATTGCAATATTTACGGTTAGGTTATTAACCCATTCGGGTGATACTTTAAAACTTAATAAGTTTTCTTGTTGTTGCGCTTGCAAAGCCCATCGTATAATATCAATATCATGGGTCATTGCCCCTTTAAATCGCTTCAATAAATTTATCTAACGTGTATGCTGAAATTCGTTCTAACTTTTCAAGTCTACTACCATCTACATTCATATACTTTTCCCATCGCCGCAATTGGTGTGCTGATATTACTTTTCGAAACTTTTATTTTACAGATTCAATTGTTCTTGGTTTTAACTTACTTCTCCAATATTCAACTGCTCTTCTTTTATATTCTGCTGAAATATCGTCGATGTCACAAACCATTTCTTTTACATTGCGTGCGTTATTTTCTTCTTCATCTACGAGTTCTATTTCTTGTGCGTCTGGTACGTCATATGAGTTTAAAAAATCTAACGATTTTTCTTCGATTTCAAAGTAGTCTTTGTACATTTCTTTTAACATCTTTTCCATTATTCTCTCCATCGTAACTTCTTCTGATGTTACAGGACTTTCTGGGAAGTCCAAGGCAGTAAATACTGCAGACAGCAGTATTATTACATTTCGTGGATTAAACCGCATTATTTTCTAAAAATTATAAATATTATTTACGTATATCTATTTCCAATATAATATAGTTATTAAAAGAAAGATAGAAAAAAGTTTTTATTGTCTATTTCATATAATCAATAACTTTGATATCTTCTTACTGGTTATTCTTCAAAGAAATTCATTGAACATAGGAAAAAACAATCTTGTACAATGTACAAATGATGTCTGTTCCTACAAGTGTTTAAAAAATGTAATCAAATTATAAATATACTGTTTCTTCAAATTCTAACAATTAAATTTAAAAAGTGAATAAAACGTATATGATTATTTCAATAAAAAAAATTTTTTTAAGTAAGAAAATACAAAAAGCAATAAAAATTTTAAAAGTTAGCACTTACTGATAGAGGTTCGTATTACTCTCACAACTGGTAGTACTTATTAATTGAAATCAAATACGAAACTGCGAATTTGTTGTCTTTTATACTTATGTTCGTGTCAACAATATACGCAGACTATGCGTCAGCATATCTATTTTCCGCCTAAAAATAAGTTAATATGACGCAATATTTTGCAATACATTATTTAACACGGTAGTGTCTCGGCGGTAAGCCAAGCCAAGCGACACTGCCATGGCTACTTTACGCGAGCCGGCGTTCATGTTAACATTGAACACTGCAATTAGCTGCTGTACGATTAAAATGAAAAATGAACGATATTTTACGAAGATAATAATTTCTTTATTCATACTTCGATTTTAATTTTCCGAGGTACATTTTTGTATATATTATCAAAAACATTTGACTGGTTTCGGAAATTTAACAAGGTCAACTATTACTATATTACTGTTATTATTATTATCATTACTATCATTATTATTGTTATAATAACATTATTATTGTAAAAGGCTCTTATTATAATAGCTAGTGCGATAATGATGCGTACTGGACTGTATTCATTGAACGGTATCTTGTGATTCCAACGCAGTACGAATACGTATTGAGTAAAAAGAGACGTTTTCGTTTATATCTGAGAAATGGTTTTTCGGAACGTGTTTTAAATACACACTGTTGTTTTCAACGTAAAATTTTCTTTAATTTTCGTCATATAAAAAATTGAAATATTTTTGAAAATAAGTGTGGAGAATGGGGATATACAATAAATAAATAGTTAAAAAAAATTTTTTTATTATAGTTATGAAGTACTCTTCCAACCATTCAATTTTGATTCTAAAAATGTTTGTCCATTTCTTATAGTTTCGAAGATATTCGCTCCGAAAGAAAAAAATTGATTTTTTCCGAGGGAGGATTTCACCCCCTGAACATGCGATTCCGCACGTATAAAAAAGTACTTTTCTCTTATTTTTGTCTATAGAACAACATACTAAAACTAAAAGCTCAGTTAAACCGGAGAGGTTCAACTGGCTGTGTTCCTTTGTAAGTCACACAAAAAAAATAAACATTTTCATTCCTCTTTTTTTTTCAATTTTCTTACGGTAAGGTTACAGATTTGTTATGTTACTTAGAATTGTTTGTAAATTGAAAATTCTTATTTCCGATCAAGTAAAATTTATCTAATGAAAAGTGATTAAACTGCTTTATATGTCAATGTAGTAATTGGAATATGAATACAAAACAGATAATCCCGAACATAGCCCAAACCCTTTTACAGTTTTTACACTCTCGACCTCGCCTTTCGAATGGTATAGGTTACATTCCAATTCGTATTTCGCAATTCGTGCCATCTCCTTGTCAGTTGAATGCGTGTTCTTTTTGCATTCTGACAAGTAAGATTCAACTGAGATTTTACTTACAATCTGCACTAGATCGAGACCGTGTGCTTTAGAACCTTAGCAGAAAACTGACTTATAATCTTAATAGGCTTTCTACAATAAGTCATTACTTAAGCTTTAAGTCTTAAGCTATAAGAAATTGATCAATCATAATCGATTATTCTTTTCGCATTCGACTGTGATTGGTTAATTGTCTTATGATTTAAAGACTTAAAACTTAAGTAATAGCTTATTGTAGAAAGCCCATTAGACGATATGTTATGACTTAAATCTTATGTTTTTAGTAACACACAAGAACTGTCTTATAATTTATGTTTTAAAGCACCTCATACATATTTATACACCTTTAAGACATAAGTCATGAGATACATATTATGGACTTTCTACAATAAGCTATTAGTCATAAATCAGAAGTCAGATGCTAAAAATTGACGACTGTGATTGGTCAATTTCCAGCTTCTAACTTCTGATTATTTATGGCTAATAGCTTATTGTAGAATGCCTCAAATAGTTCTTGTGCGTTATTAAAGACATAAAGACTTAAGTCATAAGACACCATCTTAAGATTATAAGTCAGCCTTTCTGTTACAGCTCTTAGTGAGCCTCGTAAACTCACTTTAAAAGTGAGATTATGAATCTGAGTTGTCATGTGATAACTTTTTGCTAAAGTAAGCAAGTATGTATAATAGTGATGTCATTAATCTGAGTATGAAATACTCAGTTCACTTTAGACTCAGTTTCACTTGTGTAGAACTAATAACGTTTTAATTAGACGTTTAAGTCCAATTTTAAGAACGTTGTTTCTTCTCCCTGATAAAAAAAAAGTTGATAGAGAACGATAGAAAAATCCTATCGTTTTGAATATGGAATCTGGTTTATGAATTCACTAATTTGAATCAGATCTTATAGGAATCTTCTACAAATCTTATAGAATCCAATAAAATACGATAGGATTCATATCCGATCAATCGTGATGCTCGCAAGGTCAACGATAGAATATGATATAAATACTTATAGAATATAATATACAAATTGATAGAAATTATACCGTTCTCAATCGTTCTTCATTTATCTATCAACTTTTTTTACCAGGACGTGCAAACTAGTAATGTTTGGACTACTATTTCGTAAGTACAAATTGCACAACTTTTATACGAAGCAAATATTGTCACGATCATGTGACTAAAGCTCTAGATATACCAAAGTAGCACAAAGATCCTTCATTTTCGACTTACTAACATCATATACCAATCATACTAAGCACTTATTGGTCTACAGGCCACTAGGCGCGGTCGAAATAGCCAAAAGGAAAATTGTTGGCATTTCGGTTCAGATAAAAGCATTGCACTACTTTGGTATATCTAGAGTTTTAGATGTGACAACTTTAGAGCGCCCATATTGGACTACGAAATGGTAAAGATCTCAATCTTGAAATTTTTTTACGTTCTCGACATAAACCCCACCTCACAGACACGTATCAATGCGTATACTTTAATCCTGAAAAAGAATTTTTAAATTTATAAAAGAGGAAAAAGTAATTATTATACAAAAATTACAAGGTTTTATCAGTAATACAGGCCGCTTTAAGATCCCCTTAAGTAGAAGATGGAGTACTCTAATAGACAGTTCACAGTTGGGCAGTGTACTAATTCTTGAAAAATAAATCTAGTCATAAATTATATTTGTTTATTAATAGTAAATTTAATTAATTGATTAATTGATTGGTTTATCATACTGTACAACTAGTAATGTATACAATTAATAATGTATAAAAGAATAATGTATAAAAGTGTTAGTCAGTATTTCTATCAAATCAGTATTTATAATGTATAATTTGTTCTGTGATGGACATGATTTTATTAAATGATGAAAAATGATTTATTATGTAATTGTTGTAATAATTAGTTTAACGTATCATGACTTGCACGTAGTGACATCATAATAGTAGGCTGACAGTAGAACGATCATATTGAATGATGACGTTTTCATATTTTTGGTACAAGACATTATCCAACTGATCTAACCACGAGTCGAATTGCGAACTGAATCTGTCGGCGAATGTTATCGATAGTTCCACTGATTTCTTTAGTTGATGATAAGATATTTCTTTCCTATGTGAACATGTATATAATTGTTATTGCTAAATACATAGAATATTTCAAATATTATGTGTATTCGCATTTATGTGTACATCATTAATTTCATTTCTTTCAGCTTCATATTCTTTCATTTTTTCCAGATGTTGAATGCCTGGTCGTTAATAATGCATCTTTATTCGATTTGTTTCTGCAGATATTTTATATTTATTTGTTGAATCGCTTGTAACTCTTTAACAGACAATTTCTTTCTTTGTTGAATTTATTTTCCTTTTATCTGTCTAAAAGATACATTATAGACAATTTAAATCGAGTATTTGAATTAATATTTAATAAAAAAAATACTTTCGATAAAATGAATGTATACTTCTTGAATAGTTTTTTTTACATTCGATGTTATTCAATTTCGTTTGTAATTCTTGTTTCTTTTCTTCTACTTCTATCAATAATTTTTTGTACATTAATAAGTTTTTCCTTCTTCTAAAATTCGAAGGGTAATCTTCTCAATTGCTTAGAATATATTAGAAGCGATATTTCCTCGTTCTCTTTGAGTTATTGTATGATCTAATCGAGTACGCTAATACTTTTTAAATTTTCAGAACTATAATATAAAAGAAACGTAAATCCAAAATGCTCTAATATCCGTAAATATCAAAGCATCTTGATACAGTCATAAAACATCAAATTTCTTTAAATTCTCTTTTAAAATAAATCTGCAAAAAATAGATTAATTAAAAAAAAATTAAATATCAATTCCTGATTTTTAAAGAAATTAATATTTATTTTCACAGAAAAACAGAAATTTTGAACATATTTTAATTGGCCTGTTTTTCACAGGAAATGTACATGATTTTGAAAATTAATTTTATATATACAGAGAATATATCAGTATATTATATCAGTTCCATCTTTTTTAACAGAATATATCAAAATATATTTATGCATATATATTTATACATACGTTATTTTTCAGAAGCACATACATACATGTTTGTATAGTGTTCAAAAGTATTTGTCCATTCTGTCTTTTTTAATTAAATGAATAGGAGTGAATTTCAATCTTCTCTTTTCTATTCATCTATATGTTAAATTTCAGATATATAATAATTCTATTTTTCCATGTGTTAGATTAATAGTAATAATAATAATAATAATAATAATGTTTGGTGGCTTAAAATTTATACATATGTAAAGAAAATATAGTGGATTTAGAACTGAATTTAGATATATGAAAAAATACAAAATCGGGGTGAACAAATACTTTTGCTCGATAGTGTAAATATTCGATTCTGCCGCGTGACTCTATCACTTGATATTATTTTTAATCCAGTCAATATATTCGGAAACACGCGTGTATACTCCAGGATAGCCGGGTTCGCCACACTTGTTACCGAAAGAGACAATGCCAATTTGTGTCCATCGATCCTTAATCCGCAACATCAACGGTCCACCTGAATCACCTTGACACGCGTCCTTGCCGCCTTGTCTATAACCGGCGCACAAAAAGTTGTTAGTGATCGGTTGAAGGTAAGCCATGTTGCAATCCTCATTCTTCCACACAGGTAGGACCGCCTGTTGTAGAACGGCGCTGTCTTTTCCACCTATTATACCGCATCACGATTACGATGATTATTACAATTAAGAATACGGAGATATAAGAACGGAAACAAGTTTATCAAACTTAAGATTGGAAATTTTTAATTTGACTTCATAAAATAAATATATTCCTAACTAATTCTGTAAGATAGGGTATCCCATTTTCATTTAAGTACTAAAATACCTTGAAAATAATGTATTTTCGAAAAAAATGTTTTAAATAAAAGTTGTAGGATTTGAATAGGACCATCAGATGAGCTATTTAGATTTTAGGTTCGGGGCCCACTTTGGATCCAATAAAGCTCAGATTGATTTTTTTCTAGAAACTCCTATGTTTTATTGCAAATTCATATTCTATTGGAAAAAATAAGGAAATTTTGTTCTTGATAATTTTTCGCTAAACTTTCTCCAACAGATGCAAAATAGCGTTCAAAGTTTTTATTTTGAAACATTTCGGCAATTGTGAATGAAGACAATTTATTGAATCCAAAGTGAACACCGGATTCAAAATCGTAAGTAGCTCATCTGATAGCCCTCTTTAAATCCTACAATTTGTATTTGAAACATTTTTTTTAAATGTATTGTTTTTATAATATTTTGGTATCTGTAAGTTAAAATGGAACATGTTACGTACATTGTACATACACCTTTTATAAGAGATAAATTATCATGTTTGAGCACATATTAAGTCCTCTTATCTTCTGTTTCTTTAAAGAGTTATAGAAATTTAAAAGCAGCGCCATTTCAAAGGCTTGTTGTGTTCCGATGCAGAACGTCCCGCCTGCGCCGCCGCTCTTTCCTATCGATCCGAACGATCCATACCAATCTTCATTAAATTCAAATGAAACCTATATCACGACTATAAACGACTTGATCAATTTTTGATATTTTGGTGACTCTGATAATGAAATTGATATATGGCAAGAATTTAAATTACAGTATGATAGTCATAATCAGAAGATATGTCTGATGTCTGAGATGTTTCAATTACCATAGTAAGTGTTGCCCCAACCGGCGACCGTTGGTCTGGTACCGACCAACAAATCTCCACGAAACCGTGGCAAGCAAATGGGTATCACATATGGCGACCTTCTTACAAGGCTGGTGAGTTCGAGGACAGCGATGTCGTTGTGAAAATTGGCGCGCGAGAATTTTCGATGTGCGTGAATCTGCTTTACCGCATAAGTCGCTGGTGATGAGGGTTCATCATCGTTTTCCAAATCGATATCGCCAAGACGCACAGTAAACTGACGAGCAGAGAAGCTGTAATATCCATCAAAAATTTTTTTTAATATTTACGTAAAATGTGTATATTTGAGGCAAAGCATTATAAGTAATAAAATTGTATAAATGCGTTTTATTATATGAATGGGTTGTAAGTGCTGTTTTACATATTAATAATTAGCGTTGATACAAAATGAGCGATACAACTTAATCATTTTTATTTTGACTTAAACGTTTTGAAATTTTAACCATTTTTTTAAAATTAAAACTTCATTAAAATTTTTGCAAATCCTGGTAAAATTTTAATGAAATTTTATTGAAATTTGGATGAAATCAATGATCAAAATGTTCCAAAACTAACATAAAATTCACTGTAATGTTTTATTAATTTTATTAAAATTTAATTAAAATTTTAGGTTAATTTTTGTACAGAATTTTTGTACAGAACTAAAGACTATTTTCAAAATGCATATCTCATTTACATTCGTCTTTGAACCTACAATTTGTATTCAACCCAGCAAACGCAGTTGTATACTATTAATTTAACATTTATAAATCCGAATATAACATATTATGTAACTAGGATGCAACATGTTGCATTCTCGTTAGTTGTAATTTCTCACTCAGATAAATAACAGAGACTATGTAACATTATATAGTACTTGCTATGTAATGTTATGGATTGTTATATAATAGTTATATTTTTGTTGTGTAAACGTTAAAATGTGTTATATTTTTGTCATACAATTGTTTTGAATACATTATATATGTATATATTATGAATATATTAATGTCACTGATAGAAATAAAATCGCTTGGTGGAAATAAATCGCTGAAAATCACTGAAACCGCTAAAATCTTTATCAATTGACCTATTTCAACTGAATTATACTGAAATGGATTAACTGATATAGATTTTAATGCTTGCAGCGATTTTCAGTGAT
Organism: Trachymyrmex cornetzi; assembly: GCF_001594075.2. NCBI lineage: Eukaryota > Metazoa > Arthropoda > Insecta > Hymenoptera > Formicidae > Trachymyrmex > Trachymyrmex cornetzi. The sequence goes on from NW_017298354.1 coordinate 249,181, forward strand.
TTATTTCCAGGGTCGTTTACAATTTTGTCACATATGCGACTTTCATAATGTTTTCATGTCCATGTCTATGCCATCGATGTAACAGATTTCCTAAACTGAATAATTTTCTCTGTAAACAATTAATATCTCGGTCCATTACGGGGCAGAGCGGTATTTATTTACCAAATTCGTTCATTTTATGCAAAAACGCGTCGAATGTACTTAATCAATATCGGAGATGTAAAGGCTAAACTCAACAATTACCACTTTTACATTTAACTTTACTAATTCTATGTAACAGTTTTTAATATGCACTGATATAATTTGTAATGCAAGCGACTTTACTATATAGTAATATTCTTCTATAACACAAGTAATACTCATTTGTCCGTAATTTTTCATGATTAAAATACAAATTGTCATGCGTGTTGCACTTTGTCGCGCTCGACAGCTCGAAGCTCGACTGACACAGAGCCTCGCGACGTTAGAACCATAATTTAAATTATATAATATTAATATAATATCAACGAAACAATTGTTATATAACATGCACTGAATGCTGTTATATTGCTGTTCGTTTATTATAACATATAAATAACGAAACAATGTAATAGTTTCATAACCCGGTTGTATTATATATATAAAGTAAAGTTATATAGTTATATTATAAATAGAGTGTAACATCTGTTATATTATTTGTTTCTTCTACGTTATATGTATTTATATTTGGTGTTTGCTGGGAAGGAACAATTTTATAAAACTATCAGTGAAAAGTCTCATAATGTTGCACCTTTTATCGTATGCTGAGTAGTTTTCTTCTTAGGAGAAATTGAACTTCGCTGTGTCCTTCTGGTGGCAGTACCGCGTATTGGCTGTGGAATGACCAAATAACGACATTTTGTAATGAATTTTTGATGAGGTTGCAAAGAAAAACGCAAATACCATATAATGATAAACAAAATCTTGTTGAAATTGTAATGAGTTTTCGATGAAATTGCAACAAAAAAACGAAGATACTCTCTAATGATAAATTAACGACATTTTGTTGAAATTGTAATACATTTTTGATGAGATTGCAACGAAAACGCGCAGGTATACTAGCACCTGCACTTTTTTGTTGCAACTTTATCAAAAATTAATTATAATTTTAACAAAACATCGTTAATTTGTCGTTACAGATTATTCGCGCGTTTTCGGTGCAACTTCATAAAAAAATCATTATAATTTCAACAAGGTGCCATTAATTTGTTATTACAGAATATTTGAGCTTTTTCGTTGCAACTTTATCGAAAATTCATTATAATTTCAATAAAATGTCGTTAATTTGTCATTACAAAATATTCGCGCATTTTCGTTGCAACCTCATCAAAAATTCGTTACAATTTCAACAAAATGTCGTTAATTTGTCATTACAGAGTATTTGAATTTTTTCGTTATAGTTTCATCAAAAAATTATTACAATTTCTATGATATTTCCCTACTTTTTCGTTAAACAAAGTTAATTTTTTATTTAAATTTTATTTTATTTTCATTGGATTCTCATTAAAATGTTATTTGTTTTTCATTAAACAAAATTAAAGAAAATTATCTTCTCAACAAAATATAATTAAAATTTCGTTCTATAATCAATTTCATATGTAATGAAAAATCAAATTAATCGAAATTTTATTAAAGGACGAAAACTTCTCGATTTTTGTCTCCAACTAGGAATTGAAATGTTTTTTTTTTTTATAGTTTTTGAGCTGCAGAATTATGTGGAGCAATCAGTTTTCCATAAATATAAAGGGAACATACAAAGAATTTCTTATAAAAATTTTAACTAAAGGAAATTTTGAAATTTTTAGATGAAAAGATAAAGACCCGAGTAAACTTGTTTTTTGTAAATTTGTTTTTTAATTTCTGATTAAAAAGAATAATAATTTGCGTAGATTAAATGTTGATAGAATGTTGCTTACGGTCGCTGATGCTGATCAAGTGTGCAATGAGCAGCGGTGAGGATGTGGCGTGGTCCTATCAACGATCCCCCGCACCAGAACTCCGTTCGCCGGAAGCCATGAAGGAAGATCGCCGCCATCCAAGGCCAACGACCAGATGGCGCATCTTCTCCCCCGACCACTCGCCCCCGACCACCTGAGTATATCATCCCGCACTCTAGACAGATCAGTATTCTTTGTTTCGAAAAAGATCTTTCACAAATTTTTATATATCTATTTATCTACCTATTTAACGAGAAGGGGTGGCACCCAGTTGGACACGGCTCAATTGGACACGAGCCACTCACAGCGCTTGAGACTACAAAGCTTCTAAGCACCGGTCGCTGTGATTGGTGGTGTCCAATCGAGCCGTGATCAATCGGGATCACCCCAATATTTTAATGCAAAAAATTATGCTGAAGTACCATCATCGTCTTGAATAAAATTGTTGTCAATTGTCGCTATTGTTTCGAAGCCACTCGTATTGTTGACCAACGGGACTGGCGACAGGACAGTATGCGTTATAGGTCTTGTCGTCGAGGATGTCACTGGGTATAGCGGTATCGGACGTGGTGTGGGGGTTTTCGTTGGTCGTGAAGATTGTCCAACGTTAATCCCGGAGGATACATCTCCAGTGATACTGCAATATTCATTCATCTAACAAGTACCCTATCTTTGTGTTACTCGTCGATTTTATTGAAACTCATTGTTAGTAGATTTGTAGAGTAGTAAAAAATAGTAGAATGTATTATTTTATATCGGTAAAAATATATAGTTTTAAGAGTAAAAATGACCCCTTGTATTTATAAATCAGTAATTAATTCATTGCATTTAAGCTTAGGTATTACAGCTATTTTTGAGTCTTAGGGATATGACAAAAGGTTTTCATATTGCTGAAAGGAAATTAAAAATTGGAATTATAGAAATAAAAAATGGCGGATCCAATATGGTGACTTGATAAATTCAAACAGTCTTATCTCGCTCTTTGTCGGATTCAGAAATAATCAACAGGGAGGTGGCGAGAGACTATTTTTTGTATTTCAATAAAATCGGCGAATAACAAAAAGATAAAATTATTTTATGTAAGTTTCTAATTATAAGTCTTTTTTACACGGGGAAAAAGATATTTAATGTTAATAAAGTTCTCCTAAAATTAATAAAACGGATGACCAGACAGAAAATGACGTGAATTTTATGAAGAATTTACTTGGGAATAGAAGGATTGCTGATTTTGTCGACTGGGCAGCAAACTCCTGGCACAATTAGCCTCTTGAAGCACCACGAGAGCCTTAGCTTGTTAAAATCGAGTAACAATTGCGGGCAATTGCTGAGATCCTGACACTTGCCGGATCCACCGTCAGCAGTCGTGCATGCGGATAGAGAGGAATCCTCTCTCCTGTCTCTGTTTACAAGTTCTTCCACAGACTGTTGTTGTTGGACCGACGGCGCTTGTGTAGAAGACGTGATTGTTTGCCTCAGTGGCAATGCAACGCCACGTACTAAGGGCGCTATACTATCCGTCACATTGCGGCCTGGAAAAAAGGTTCAAGAAATTCGTGTTCAGAAGTGTGCATATAAAAAAATATTAGAATTGTTTAGCTTCATGCGTAACTCGGAACGCACCCATGGTAGGAATGTGATGGAACATACGGTGCTGCACACACACTAGTATTGTACCGCACTAGTACTGTGTGTATGTACACTATTAATGGCGGAACTAATCAGAGAAGAGAACCACAATCCGCTCTCCCTTTTCTCTCTGTTCCATCCCCAGTGAAAAATGATAATGGAATCGACGTCGAAATCATCAAATCGACGTCGATTCGACATTGATTTCATTGTCATTTCTCACTGGGTCCTATCTTTATTCTTTTCTAATCTGTACTCAACTATAATTGCGCATGTGGAATAGACGGTATTGCACATGCGCAGTCATAGCTAAATATGAAACTTTTTCATCAGGAAATTGATCGATATAATGAATAAGATATATTAATTTAGTAATTTAATATATTAATTTACAGGAAATGGAAGTAACTCATTATTTCTCAGTAAGAAATGATAATGGAATCGACATCGATTCGACGTCGAAAGCATCAAATCGATGTCAATTTGATGTCGATTCCGTTATCATTTCTGACTGGGTTGTAACCAGAAAAAAACCTGAAAGAAAACATGACGGCCCAAAATCTGTAACCGCAAAATGCTGCCGCGCACTACCGTCTTCTGAAGAAGTGGATGTTAACTACACAACAATGCACCTTTTTGCGGTGCTTCTGATGGAAATAGACAGTTAAAATCGCTAAAATAACTAAAATCTATCAAATTAATAAAGATTTCAACGATTTCAGCGATTTATTTCCACTAGGAGCACGGCAAAAAGGTGGATATTGTTGTGTAATTAACATCCACTTCTTCAGAGGGTGGTAGTGCCCCTATAAGATTCGTCCGCTGCAATTGGCGGTCGTCGATTTTAAAAAAGTAACGGAAAAGTAATGAAAAGTTACTTTTTCAAGTAACGGTAACTATAACGAGTTACTTTTAAAAATCGGTAACTAGTAACGGTAACAGTTGTCACTTTTTTTACTCGGTAACAAGTAATTGTAAGTTACTTTTGAAAAGTAACTGTCCATTCCTTATTAATTTATAATTATATATTAATTTATTAACTTAGTAATTTAATATACTAGTTTACCAACTAATTAACATATAAATTTTTTCCATATTACCCAAAATATTTTTGGAGATGGTGTACAATGCTGAGGGCAATTCCTTCGGCGGATAATTCAAGGTTTCGACGCCTCTTGTCATATTAACGATATAGTTGCCCACGGTGTTCAAGGCGCCTAAGGTCTCGCTGATGGTTGCCAGAGGATCACTACGCTCGTGCTCTATCTTCATCAGATGCGTATATGGACTTTGCGTGTCCCTGCGGGCATACATCGGCTTGTCTGATCTGCTCGGTCCAGGCGAGGCATCCCAGGAGTGCCATCCTGTCATCGGCGAGACGTACGAGTTTCTGTATCCATACGCTGCGCGATTTTATCTCATGTGAATCAAAAGTCGATCGAATCGTTGTAATAAGAAAAAAAAATACGTGAAAAGGTTTAAACAGCGAAGCAGAAGCATTTTGCAATTTTTGATCTTCATGATCATTATCTTTATCGCTATAAGCAACGTATTTCCGTGAAGTTTTTAGAATTGTGGAATTCTTATGCGTTGATTACACTTACTATGTCACATAATAACGCTTTTGCCGTATAGATATAATATAATATATTTACGTTAACAAGGATACTCTTGTCGAAACGAAAGTTACTTACGGTAAGTGCGGTAATGCACGATTTCTTCGGTGTACGAGATAGAACTAGTAAATAGACTCCATATTATGCACACGCCTGAAACATGGATATTACGTAAATTATTACGTGAATTACATATATGTTTATAATCAATAATATAATTAACAATATATTGTATAACATTACATAATTAATATTATTAATTTAAAGATATAAATTATATATACAGGGTGTCCCGACCTTTTTTGCCAATCACTTCTGTGTAGATAGAGCGGACTAAACTGAGTCGAAAAGTCCTCTACCATTTTGCAATTTTCGCAATAGTTAACAAGATATTAATTACTAAATATTGCAAAATATTGGTCTTGAATAATTTTTTACTCAAATACTATCAACTTTACAGAAAAACTGCAACAGACAAAAATTATTTATTTTCTTCTCATAAAGTTCTGAGAATTTTTTCAGAATTTTTTAATACCGTATTTTCTCGTGTTGGTAAAAATAAGAAAATGCAGTACTAAAAAGTTGATAAAAAATTCTGAAAAAATCGCGCTTCGGGCGATTGTCCGAATCAATAAGATGCTCGATTACAACAGTCAAGCATGTTAAGCAATTAAATCTTTTGACACTTTAAATGAGAAACGTATGCCTTGGGGAATGTTTCAATGATCCCGAGATTATCGTTAGGCAGAATCTTTACGATTCGGATCTATATATAGTTTCGGTTCCTTGAACTCAATTCATCATCGTGAAAAGAGAATTTTAAGAATTCTAATCGACCATGGTATTAAAAAAGAAGTTGAGATTCCTCGAGAGAAGGAGAAAAAGCTAAAGAGAAGGAAAAAGGTAAAAGGTAGCTGTCTTACTATTAGAGGCTCGGAGGAATACAAATCGTGTCTTGGGATCACAAACACGTGACCCAATTGTAAAAGAAGAATGTTTTTGAAGATGAGTGTAAATACGCATGTATGCGTTTTCTTTGATCCTCGAGAGCTTTGAGAGAACGAGATCGAGAGTGGTAGTATATCGTGGTGCATGTATAAACAAAAATTATAAAATTACGTGTCCCGATCGGGCGTGTAGAAGTATTAAGATTTTTCGGAACTAGTTTCAGAGCGGCGGCCTTCTCTTATCGACGGTGAAAGTCACTCGGCGTGAAAGCGTGCCTTTCTTCTTCCGTTCACTGATTCATGCTGCATGGATATATCGAAGAGAAATACGGCCGTGGTAAGGACGATAGTTTGTTTCTCGATGACTCGGAAGTTAGTATTCATAGTCCGCTTTTCTTTCAAGACCGTTTTATAAGTAATGTCTTAAAAGATGCTAATACGGCTCTCTGATTGATTCATGACATCTCAAGACTGTACTAAAACATCATAAATATAAAATGTGTTTTAAATATATAAAAATCGACTATGAACACCGGACAGAGGTAGGGACGGTGAGAGCATTTACAGTCACGTTCAGCAGAAGTCAGCATTTACAATTAGTAAGCGCTTTACACTGATTCAAACATTCTACTAAATGTGATAACTCTCTTGAGCAACCCACTTGTAATCACGCACTGTTCCTCGAATTCTACTGAACGTCGAATTTTACACTTTACCATGAAATTGATGACGTTCCGTAACGTTTACTTTCACTCATTCTACTGATGATTAGAAAATCAAAAGAGGAATGCAGGACTGAACTCAACAAAATTTTAGAATTTCGTTGCCCCATCCCTATTCGCCTATGAAAGAGAGAGAAGTGGAGAGAAAAAGAGAAAGAGAAACAATAGAATAGAATCGTTTTTATCATATAGCTATAGCATCATGTCTCTTCAAGTTCCTCAAGAGCTAATGTAAATTACATTAAGTAAATATGAAGCAGAAAATATAACGATAAAAGTCAATAATAAATAAAATTATATAATAGAGACGAATAAAGAAATAAAATAAAATACGTGAGTATATGTATTTTGTAAATGTATGTATAGATTAGGAAAAAAATGCTTTTTAACGTGTTGAATGATAAATTAATGTGTTTCACAATATGAAATGGAGTCAAATTAAGAAGTGCTGTTAAGTAATGGCGAAATATATGCTTGAAAGCATTTAAGAACGGAGCATTTCGAATACTTTGAGGAATTATTCCAAATCTTAGTTGCACATGTAAATGATCTTTTATAGAGCTTTTATCTATATGGTATAAAGATAAGATCGATGCATTATCCTGTGTACTCGTATCTCTTATGAATTGCTTTATGTGAGAGAGAGAGAGAGAGAGAGAGAGACGGCTCGCGCGTTTTTGCAACAAGAGGAAAATTTTTTGAACTTAATATTGCATAATATTGGGATCGATCTCCTTTTATTTTCAGCTGCAAGCATTACAAGGACACTCCGATTACGTACATCAGGATTGTTTATCTCGCGGCATGCGGGTCGAAGTTGCATCGCGTCTCTTCGACCGATCATACAACATCACAGTAAAAAAACTAAAATGGCGTTTGTGTTAAAATCGAACCTTGCTAAAATTTTTGTGTTGAAATTTTAACATACCCGAGAATTAATTGAATGCGATTGTGTTATTTGAATATTTTGTGTTACATAAGATATTTAACGTTTCTTATTATCTGGAGACACTGGTAGTGTCAACACAATTCAGAAGTAAATGAACAGATAACATAAAAATAAAAAAAAAAATTTGTAACTGTAAATTCCAAGATAAATGAATAAAATATATGTGATAATTGAATATCTCAAACAGCACAGAATATTTATGATAAATATTTATCATAAATTATTATTCTATTTTTGAAATGTTATGTAAATATTTTATACATATTTTATAAAGCTTTATTCGAAATATTATTAAAAGATACGTACTATCTTTAAAAATTCATTGAAAGTGTAATACCATAAGGATTGCTTTATGGCTTTTACAGGAGGTAGTAAATAGTATTAGATTTTACGAAAAAAATCTATATCGTGCTCAGATAAAATTAAATCTATTGTGGATAATTGCCATCACTTCATTTAATTAAAATTAAAACATATAAAATATACCGAAATGAAATAAAATTCTCCATAATGTAATTTATGATCACTTATGACTATTAAATATTTTATTAATTGTTCGAAATCATTCTGGATAAAAATATAAATTTTTTTTAAGAGTGATCTACAACTAGTGGCTTTACCTTATAGGTATTCATATATGTTTCTACATAAAAAATTTTTTATTCGAACGAATATTCTGAATTAATTCCGCAAGTAGACTAAAGGAATTTTGTCTGAGCAATTATGGAGACAACATGAATGTCTAAATTATTTCATAATATTTTATAAATCATAAATGTGTTATTCCGCTACTTTTAGATCTTATATCTCGGCTGAATTTCGCGTGATGAGGAAAAACGCAACTCCTTTCGAAGAATCTTTTTGTGTTGTACGGCATTTGTGATACATATTTACGTATATTTCGCGTTGAGTATAGAATATATATACTTACACATAGTAACCCAGATATGCTGAAAGTTGTATGCGTATGCGATACATACATTATACGAATCCCGCAATTTTATTTGCGACATCATATGGCATAAGGAAAAAAGGAGAACGTGTCCGCGATGTATGCCAATGTTTAAATTTCCGAATGATGAGTTCGTGTTCGTGACGTGACAATTTACGAGCCTTGATCAGAGACTATCCACTTTCCTCTCCAAAAAAAGACACGCAATTTTTCATTTCAGAAATGTTATTTTGTAATTTTTGTAAGATATATATGAAGACATATTATGTGTACACAAAAAGAAGCAGTTAAATAATAATATAACTATCTATTTTGAACGCAAGATATATAATCTGTCTTAGACACTAATTTCAATTGTAAGGCATACTGATCACTCATCACAGATCTTCAAATTGATGACATCAGGAGCAAGAAAATATATAATTAAAATTCTTGCGAGAAATATATTAGAATAAAAACATTTTTCAATAATACAATATTTACATTTGAAAAAATACATTTGTAAAATATACCTACTGAAAACTTCTCTTTTATCTCGGAATAGAATAAATTCATATTAATCTCGATTCGACATTTGTCGTACAGCTCGTTTCGTTTTCTGGTCAGACATAAATAATTCAATTTCAAATATGTTATAAAGTTATTTATTGATTACCGGAATACACGGAGAGTTTTCAGTACATTTTACAAATATTCTGTCGATTGCAAATGTCGTTTTATTAAAAATTACTTACATTTTAATATAATTTCCTGTATATATTCTTTTTGCTTCTAACATTGCAATCCAAGATAGCTGCAGTGAGAATGAGGAGCATTAAACATCTATTTTTAAAAAATTAGAATTGTTAGAATTATTCATGTAAAAATTATGCACATACATTTTGTAAAAAAATTAGGTTTAATTAACGATCACCTAGATTGGGATTAATTGAGGTTTGTAACGACGGGAAACAATGCGACTTTTGTGCGACCGGCTAGATGCAATTTGTTAATGTTTTCGTAAGTTTGCGAATCTGTGTCGCGTACTAATAAGTCGTGTGAAGATCGCACTACTATTATTAGGCTAAAAATTGACGTGTCGATTCGGTACTGGGAATCTGAATCCCGATAATGATCCACAGGTGAATGAGAGCAGTAATCATGTCCCAAATGGCAATTATTTTGCGAGATATAAATGAGAAAACTGATGCCATGCAAGGCTTCGTTCCGTCAGTAGGTCACCAGGATCTTGGTATCGTTAGACAATCGACGACGACGGCAAACTCCGGCTAATCCGAGAAAGTGAGAATCGGACCGTGCACGAGGCGCGGGGAATTTACGAACGGTGGCCGTAATTGAGGCCACCTTCGACCCGCGACTCCCGCGAGACGCGCGTTCGTTTTATTGAAGCAAAATGAAATAAAATACGCGTTACGGAAATTTAATTCCAAATAAATTTGAGGATAACCGCAATTACTCGATGGAATTTTTAAGTACAAATAATTGCAAGTACAAAAAATTTTGAAATACAAATAATTATAGAGGAAGGTTACCGATATCGACATACCACTTTGTTTTTAGATAATATTTCTTAAACAAAAGGTAAAAATACAACTTCAAAAACATAAATACGAAGTAAAAAGTGTCTTCAGATACTATAAGCAATTTTTATAATACTGTTAACAATTTTGCAATAATTAAGTTTTTCATAAGTTATGCAAAAATGAACTCCAAAACTGACATAGTAGGCAATATAATGCCAACATTCCTATTCTATAAATAAAGATATATCCTATTCTGTAAAGAAAACTAATTTATGAAACTATAAACATTTAAAATGACATAACATTATCAATAATACAGTCACTATTATTTTAATTACGCAATTTGCAAAAGAACACCGTAAGAATTTTCTTCTCGGATT
>NW_017298354.1:259904-292721 GCF_001594075.2 Trachymyrmex cornetzi
AGAAATAAGCCACAAATATATGAATTATGAGTTTGTACTTCTTTTTAATTAGCTAAACAGATCATGATTTTATTAGTATTAATAAAGTGCAATAGTTTCTGAGAAATAAGGGGGTGTTATTTTAGGAGATCTATGTCAGTATCGGCGACTTTCCTCTACTTATTATTAAATTTGCAACCAACTACAATTATTTATATTAAAAAATTTAATTATTCGTATGCAGAATCGTGCACCACATAATTCTGCGTACTGGCCATTTCGATTTCTAATTACAATTATATGTTAACGAGTAAAATAAATTTGGTTAAATCAAATAAGTAAAAGAGTCAATATGATTGAAACTTGGTGCCTAATAATATTCATATAAATTTTTAAATATATTTTTCAGTTATATACTGCATACCAATTGCCATTGAGACGCAATCACAAACTTGAGCTAAAATAATATCGCACAAATAAATTAATCGTCAAATTAATAATGATATTAATAAGCATCTTTAAACGTATAAATAACTTATTGAGAAAAATATCCCAGCCTTAGTAAATTTATTTAAATTATTTAATAAAAGTAACGTTTCTCTTCGTCGCGTATTTTTCGGTGTCTCTCTTTCGCATTTTGATAAGACGATAGACAAATTGTGAAAACATTGCACAATAATGGAATCATAAAGTAATGAAAAATTTCACAATAATTGTTCTAAGATAATTCGCCATAACGCAACAGTGTTTTATCAAAATAAAGTTAATAAATTTCTAAACGATATTTGTAAAAAATTATACAAATCCAATTTGAGGTGTAAATATTTTATAATTCATTTTCTTTCAAGAATGTAATAAATGAGAAGTGGATCATATAAAGTGGATTATTATTAGAGCCATAATTGGAAAAAAGTTATTTTTTACTTTGTGTAAAAATAAAATTAATACATTAAAGTTTGTATACATGATAATTTTTAATAGGCAAGTGTGCACTAAAATGTACTAAAAAGGTAAACTTGGATTGTGTTATTATGAATCATAAAGTAAAAATGACAATAACATTAATATTACGCCATTTTTGCTACAAATATTGTGTCAATTCGTGAGAACATTTTCTATATATTTTAAGTTTTTTTTATTGCTTTACTTCTATGATACACATTAATCAAACGCACGCTTATTAGTAATTGACGTTTGTTGGTGATAGATTCTTTGGAAATTTTCCTTTTCATCAATTCTCAAAGGTTTTTGATGGGGTTGACTATAATGTGAAAGATAATGTGTATATTTAAAATTTAAATCGGTATTTCATAAAGAAATAATAAGTGCCGCTATATTTTCATTTAAAAATTAATTGCAGCTTTAACATTTTCATAAATGTCGGGAAGTATTTAATTTTTGTATTTTGCATTAGCGATTACAGCATCTCGCGGATTTGTTTACGCGCGTAATCTTCTTTTCTCGCTGAACCAGAAGTAACGGATGAGACTTAAAAAGCGATCCTTTGGAAGACATGTGCTACTGAGGAGATATGCAAATAAATCGCTTTCTTACCATCGACGCATTGACACGTCGATTCACGAACTCCATTTTCACTTTTGAAATCTATACTGCAGTCATACTTGAACATATAATATCCGCCGTCACTGTTGCGTGACGTTCTATCGTCAATTCGTCCGAGCGGAACCGGCCACCTCATGATAGTCCATTGTCGTCGACATTCGCGTTTTCACACCCTTTTTAAAATCCGAGAAAATTTCTTCAGATCGACAAGATTAGAAAAGGAAAAATTCTCACTTACTCAGGGCCGTTGATGAAGACATCTTCGTTCGAAGGGAAGAGGGAAAAACTTATCTCGCGGACATCCCCCGACGTTTATTTGTTTACAACGTCGCGGATGGCATCTGTGACACCTAGGGTCGAACGAGAGACACGGCCGAACTATTTTAGCTAAGAATTGTCGCGGAGAGTACTGCCGGCGAGTTATGCATGATGCGTCGAAAGCGGCGAGAGAAACAGAAAGAGGGAGAGAAAGAGAGAGAAAGAGAATGAGAGTGACACAATTGTGGCGGGGAGAGGGCACGACACCGGCAGTAAAAAAAAGAAAAGAAAGAAGAAGAGATCAGTAAAGGAAGCAATCACGGGTTGCACGGGACGGGCCACGAAACGACTGTCCGTGAAAAGACCTCGACACACTTTACTCTCGACCGAGGCTCGCGACCAACCGATCGGTTCACTCTCTCCCATTCTTCCTCCTTCTTTCTCCGGAGGCGCCGGTTCCTGGTCTCAAGGGAAAGTGGTATTCCTTCTACCACCTTCTACACAGTTGATACTCCGCCTTTCGATGACGATTCGTCACGACGACGCGCAGGAATGCAGCCGGAACTGGCGAGTTGTCTTCTCCATCTTTTCTTAGGTCCATTTTGAAGATGGTTTATTCAAGAATGTACATTATGTAAGAAGTATATCTTCTTCTATCCGGAAACGAACTGGATCTTTGGATTCAATTTAGCGTGGTACTGTTGGGTTGGATTGTAAAGGATCTCACGTGCCATCGGGACGCGATCATTTATTCGCGAAGTACACACGTCTTTGCTTCATGGGCGCTGAAGAAAGTATGAGCCAAGCGTAGAGTCTAATAGTGTTGGCTAAATTTATTTACGTTGCTGCTGCGACAGTTGTCGCTACATCGAGTTCCGGCATTTCGCTGTATAAAGTAGTAGGCGCAGCTACCGCATTACTCTCAACACGTACAATTTGTCTTCTGTGATCCCGAAATCCAATATACGAATTCCGGTCCAAATACTCTGATAAGGAGAGAATGCTTCCCTTTCAGAAAAAGAAAATTATGCGATTCAATGTTTACACGGTGCACTTAGTCCGCGACCTATACGATAGATGTCTTTGTTTAACCTACAGGATAAATAGGTTATACAATCGTATAGGTCGCGGCCTAAAAGCACGGTATAAATGTAGCCAAAGTCCTTCATCATACATTGCTCGTTTGTTATTATATTCTATTAAAACAAACTCGTTTAAAATAAACAGGTGCACTTATAGCCTCTACATCTCTCTCAAGTCGATCGTTTTTCGGATGACGATAGAGCCAGCCGATGATCAACATTCGCAAAGCAAATAAATGACAATTTACAAATCGATAGGAAAATAAGTAATATTTTACCTCGTAGGGACACTTTAGTGAAATCTATTAACACATGTACAAAAATCCGTTAGATACGAATAGTTAGAATGTGTCACAAAGTGTATGAATCATGCGAAATGGACACATGTTAAGAGAAATGATGATAAGGAGCGTATATAATTGCAAATTATGACGAGTGCTCTCCTTGGATAATATTATGCACAATATAAATTTTGTATAAAATTGACAATTTGCTCGATAAAATGTATACGTGATTTTTTTTCCAATCGATCAAGCTGGTGCGGAAACGAAAAGCATTTCTGACAGTTGAAATTCTTATACTTTCAAGACCGGACGCTGCAATTCGTGCAATTAATAATTTGTCATAGTTTATCCGCGCGTTAGACTACTCTGTATTTTGTAGTCGCTAGTCAAGGAATTTGGAAAATTCCGTGGTTATTTGAACGAATGTTCATGATTGCGAAATGTCGCGTAGTCCGATAATCAATATTTTCTCATGGGCATAGACGATTTGTATGCCTCGAACCGTTCGTACGACGGCGCTGTCCCAGGTGCAGCCAATCCCATAGACTGCATCGGTCCACTCTGATACGTCGGTGGAATCGGATGTCGCAGTGTATTTCCCATGCTACTCGAGTTGCTCCATCTGTAATAAACGCACGATTATTTAGCTATCGAATTACATCTAAAAATGTCTCGTCTTATCGTATTGCATATCGTAATAAAGTAAGAAGGTCACACGTGCTGAAAGTTACATTTGTGAATCAAGTAGTTTACCTGTTAACGCTATCAGACGATCTAGAACTCCAGCTGGAAGGCTCATTGCGAGGATCGCGAGATCCACTGCTTGTCACAGAGTTAAAGGATTTTGAAGATGTAGGTCCCGAATGCCAACCACTTGGTGTACGATTGCTTTCCACATAACGACTTTCACCTGTATATAACAATAGCACGCAAGAATGAATGAAGACGGTGCTTTTATTATTTTTTATTAATTTACTACAATTAAAATATTCATCTCTCTCTGTTTTCCGCAAGATATATAAAAATTATTAAAATGTTCACCAGCAAGAAAAAAATTAATTATACAATCTTAATTAAATATAAATTAAAATTTCATTACATTAACTCTGCGTTCGTATTACTTGGTATGCTTTATAATAAAAACTATGTTAATCACGCTTGCAGGGACATGGTAGGCACGATTGATGCGTGTTCGCGTTGAATATCGCGTAGCATTTAATAAATAAACCAGAGAAACTTTTGTACACTGCTTTCATATCCTATTCATAGAATCGTAAGACTGATAGCAGGTTCAACTAACTACAATGAAAACTCAACAAAAATCATATAAATTTTTATTATGAAGCATACACATTTATAAAAGAGAATACAGACTGGATTTGGAATAATGAATTTCTGTACAAGCTTTAATGATAATGTATAAAAGAATATCAAACTAAAATACTTAAAAATTAAGAAACTTAAACCAGCGCTTAATTTTTAGTACAAACTTCTATAATCTGAAATTATTAGGATCAAGTAAAATCCTATTCTCAATTTCTCCTTATGTGTATATATATTTACCGATATATTTCTTTTTACAGTAATTATATAATATATATTATATATATATATATATATATATATATATGAAATAAAATTATTTTAATTTTAATTCTTAAAGAAAAAATTATTTTTCTATATAATAAATTTAACATTACCTGTAATAATGAACACAAACTTTAATAAATGATATGAATTTGATAAACAAACTTAACATATATTTAGTTGAACTTCAAATCATAAAGACTAAACAATTACTATATTTAATAAAGAAATCTAATGATAAAAGTGTTGGATTTAAAAAAGAAATATTTATGTGTATGAGTCGACAGGTTACCAAAAATTAAGAATACTTTTTAAACAAAATAATACCTCTATTATATGTTCGACTAGCTTTAGCTAGTTTTTATAACTTAGTCATATATAACGTGTGCTCGTAACTATATAAATTATTTCTATCTTTGAAAATGTTTGGCACTTTAAAAAAAAAGATTTGTGAGATATACATCCCTTCCTTTTACTCATATATTAATATTTTCTCCTTTACAAATATCATAAACTATAAAATATTTTTCTATAATAAAAAATAATATTTATATATTGATAAAATCCATTTCTCAAAATTATTGAGACTGTTTGCATGAAAGATATATAAATTGTAAAAAAAAAAACGAGATTTCTTTACTACAGTTTATTTAATGTTCTTGTGTGTATCAATTTTTCTTACTAAAAATAATAAAATTAAACTTTATATTTTCTAAACCTCAAAAATTTCATTGAATAAAAAGCTTATTTTGGGCGCATATTTCAATGTTTTATAATATATGTATTGAAAGATATAATTTAGTTGTACTATCTAATTTCACATTATTTATTGTATATCGTCTAAAAATTTCGAATCAAGGATATTCTAAACAAAAATAAATTTACATGTATAATATCAGGTCGTGTGTATATATTCTCTTCTTTGTCAGAAATGTTCATGAGGATGTTTTGGCTACTGTATTGCTTCCTTACTTAACGTAATGCCTATATCCTGTGTAGAAAATTAAAGAAAAACCGTCTAAAAATGGTTCAGTGTGATATCGATTATCAGAGTAGAAAAGGAGATACAAATTCCTAGTGTCGTGTACTAAAATCACTTCTTGTACATATACGGTTTATTTCATACTTACGTGGTGTGCTAGATGTCGGAGGTTTGAAACTATCACTGTATCGCGTATGAGAGTCTCTAGAACTTCGATGCGTCTCGGGATCGGAACGTCGTACTTCGCGTTCGCGAGTATAGGACGTGGTATTCGGACGATCATATCTGTGTAAATCCAAACAAAGAATGTAATTAATTTGAAATATGATTTCATTTTCACTTTATGATTTGAGAGTACAACACGTACCTTTCCTTGACTTGTCGAGGATCCAAAGATGTGGACGTGGTAGACAAACTTTCTCGCCGTACAATGACTTCTCTTCCCCGAGAAACATCGGAAAAGCTGTCTGGTCGACTGTTTCTTGAAGAAAAATCGCTACTTCTCTTAAATTCTTTTTTCAATCCCAACTCTTGAGTGGATCTGAAATAAATTTTATGGCATTATTATTATTTCAATATTAATATTGAATATTGGATTGTTCGAAATACATCATAGTATTCGGAATTTTCGTGATGATTTTCGATAGATTGAAATAATATATACATTGCAAAGCATGGTATTTAATATATTTTTAATAAAAAATTGTTTTAATATAAACTTTACTAAAATCTTAAAATATAACAAATTTTTATTTTTAAAAATTGTTTAAGTTTACCTGCTGGATTCGTATCGAGATGGTGGCGAAGGATCCAGTCGTCTATCTGACACTCGCTCCAACATCTCATTTCGTCTATCGACAATTCTTTCTGGGCTATGCCTGCGGCTATGTTCTGTAGTTAATCGTTTTCTGTCAGATTCCGCGTACAAATCCCGCGGATCTCTCCTATCGCTGGACGACCTCTTTATGGACGGTGGCGGTGGCACGCGTCGGCTCTCTTCCAAACGCATCTGCTGTCTCTTCAATTCCAATCTTTCGCGTTCAAGCTTTTCCCTCTCGAGCTTTTGCCGTTCACGCTCGAGTCGTAGTAACTCGGCCTTTTCCTGTTCGATCCGTTCTCTTTCTCGTCTCAACTTCTCTCGTTCTCTCTCCAAACGCGCAGATTCTTCTCGATGTCTACGTTCTATCTCTCGCTGACGTTCCATGTCTTCTCTTCTTCTTCGCTCTTCCTCTCTTAGCATTCGTTCTCTTTCGCGCATTCTTTGCCGCTCACGTTCTTCCTGAAAATTCAAGATTTTGTCTTTTACACGAATTCGTTCTTGCTACTGATGATCTTATTCGGAATCGAAAGCTGAAAATATTTACTCTGATTTTAGCAAATGTGAGAACGTCGTCTCGCTTCCGTCGTTCGCGGCTCCGAGATCTACTATGAGATCGGTGATCTCTGTCCCAAGTACGAATCCGTTTTTCTTCTCGCCTTCCTCTCTCACTTTCCGGCTTCTTGCTAGTAGATTTTGTCGATCGAGAATCAGACTCTTTAGACAAATCTTCCTTTTTGTCTGGCGTTTCAATTTTTATTTTTAGTTCGATGCTTTCATTTTTATCATCAGATTTTTTTGCTAAACAAACGTAATATATATAATCGGTTAATGTCTATGTATGTTGTTAGAAGTTAAAGACTTATAAAAATTTTCCGGCTGTGAAATAATACTTTTCGCAATAAATTATTTACAACTTTAAAAGATGCTTATTAACATCCATTGCTTATCAATTTAATTTGTGATATTAATACCCTAGTTTTGCTTACGATTATATTTCAAGAGTGAAAATAATTTCGACGTGCAATTTGCAGAACGGAATATGTATATAAATTTACACTGAAAATATTATTTAAGCACTAAAGATTTAGCTTAGATCGTTAAAACTGCAGTTATTCAGTTGTGTATTTACATTTGCGATCTTGAAACGTTTCGTTTACTTATAAAAAAATAATTTTCCGCTATTAGAGTGTAATTATTATACTGTAATAACATTTACTAGCATCTGATCCTTTCTCTTCGGGTTCCTTCTTTACTTCCTTCTCCTTTCTTTCATTTATATCATGATCTTTCGGCTTTTCTTTCTCCTCTTTCTTTTCTGATTTACCGTTAATCGTATCACGTTTACGTACATGACTTTGTTGCGTATCACCTTTTGCCTGTAGGAGAATTATAAATTTTGAGAATGCTACAGAGGAATTTTATTTTAACGATGCTGAAATTCAAAAAATCATAATTTACCTTTTCTACAGAGATGACACGCCCATGAAGCTCAGTTCTATGCAAATGCTGTATACATTTCGCAGCATCTTCGCTCGAAGACATAGTAACATAACCGTAACATCTCGCCCCTGGAGTTCTTGCATTTGTTACCACTTTTGCGCCTATGACCTTGCCATACTTCGAGAAGATCTGCTTTAAATCAGTCGCACGAGTAGTGGACGATAAGCCAGATACCCACAAATTTCGACTGCTTGCATTGGTTGGATTGATCTGAGATGTCTTTTTATCTACGAAGAATATTACGCACCTTATAAATAACATACAAATAAAAAAAAGTAGGTACATGTATATAATAGAACATTATAAAACATATGTTTATGTGGGATTTTATAGAATTTGTAATACCTCTCTCTTTTTGCAAAAGACATTGCATTCAAAAACTAAAAAATTAATTACGTAGTAAAAAATGAGCCAACACAAGATGTATGTATGTAAATGATTATTATTCAATACAATGATAAAAAATGAAGTAGTACACAATAGAAAAATTTGCAATAGAACAATTCGCGCAATAGTATAATACACATACGTTTCGACCCTAGATTTGAGTCCTTTTCAGTACAAAGTAATAAAAAGAAAGAAAATATAGATGTTACAAATCGCTAATGCTCTTTTTAACTTGTCTCTTTCCTCTCTCCAACTCTATTTTGTTCTTTGTACTTGTCGTTTGACTTTTCGTCATAAAATGTTTCCATTTGCACGCTTACTAGCGAACAATCGTCATCTCTGGATATGTATCGCCTATCAAATCCGTGTAAGCTTAACTTTATTCCAAAATTAATATTATTTAAAAAAAACTTGAATAAATCAAATTACAATAAAAAATATTGTAGTGTCCACTAAATTTGGCAATTTAATGCATCGGTGACACGTTCCATACGAGAGATGACTTTCACGACAATACTACAACTTAATAGTTTTACTTAAATAAGGACACGTACCGCAAAAATTTTATAATTTTAAGAGCATTAGCGATTTGTAACATCTATATTTTTTTTCTTTTTATTACTTTGTACTGAAAAGGACCTAAATCTAGGGTCGAAAAGTATGCGTATTTCTTATACCATTGCGAATTTTTCTATTGTGTGTTACTTCGTTTTTTTATCATTGTATTGAATAATAATCATTTACACATGTACTTCTTGTGTCGGCTCATTTACAGGCTTTTACTATGTAACTGATTTATTCATTTGAGCCTAAATTCTTTATTAAATTATTATAAACAAAAATAGCTTACCTTTCTCCTCTCTCTTCTGACTCTTATTGCTAGACTCCGCGCTGAAAGAGATAATATTGTCATTACGACAGAAAATTAAAAATCATAATAGTTCTGATAAAAAAATTGATTAGGACTATAAATGTGATTAATAAGTATCTCTGTAACTATGTTAAGGACATAAATTTGGCTAGCAACTTATATTTAGGTGGCACGACCTAGATTTTTTGGGGGAAGGTTTCACTCGTATATCATCTCGAACGTTATCAGTTCTATTTAGATTACTGGATCTGTATTCACTGTGTTTTCTGTTCAGCCACTTTTGTCACTCATGCATAAGGAAAGCGTCCATGCGGCAACACATTCAGCTCTAAGTATCCATAAAAGGATCATCTGCTGCATAGTTCTTCTGACAGGATACTTCTTGCCATAATTGGGAGTTCTTTTAATGCTTTTCTCTCTTTTTTTTTTAAGTAGTAGTAGTATCTTCAGTAAGCAATAGAATTGCTTCTTGATAGTACGAGGACTTTAGTACATTTTGCCGAATATAATTTACCATAAGATACTAATGTCCTTTGTATAACGATGCACGATGAAATTGCTGCCATTCAATAAAACGAATGAATGTCCTCGTTGTATAAGGAACACAGCATACAGAACTCGTCAGGTTTTTTTTCTTGGTATAGAGTATATGTGTAATCGCTTTTATTAAATATGCGGAGAAAAATGCAAGCGACATTCGAGACTTTAAGTATGCTAGCCAAGTTCTTAATTTCTTAACATAATTTCCAGAGTTAAGAATTACAGCCTAAAGGGGAGGGCACAGATTGGAAGATTAACTTCCGAGATTCGATTTAAAAAAAGGGAATTAAATATAATCTTGCATGTGACGTGAGTGATCTCATCTTGGAAATCCATTGTCCTGACGGTACAGAGAGAGAGATAGAGAGAGAGAGAGATTATTCCGATGATACGGTTATGCAGCAGTAGAACATCCCTAGCAGAGTCGTGAGCGATATATTTGCTGTACCACAGTACTGCGAACCGTACTTTTTTAGCTCTATGAGAGAGACCAACCTCTTGCTTCCTCCATCTCCACCCTCCTGCTTGATCTTCGTCCCGTTCGCACCGGACGTCGTCCCTTCCTTGCCGCCGGCACCAGGTTCCGCTCTACCGCTGCCTTTAGGGTCTCCCTTCTTGCTGTTTTCTTCCATTTTCTTCTTCTCTCCACCATCTACAGGGACAATCAAGGTAGCATAGTCACTTTCTGCGAAGCCCAGACTCTTCTCCCTCCCTCCTAACATCTGCTGCTTTTGTGACTTCCAGTCAGGAATTTTGGCCAAGTCACTAAGAAATTCACACAGCAAAACGATGTGGCTTGCACGACATTACGAGCCACTGATCTTCGATAGCATTGATTTGATCCAGAGAACCTAAAGCTTTCTTGTCGGTTTTATACGTGCACGTACACGCGTACGCGCAAAGCTACCTTCGCATTTTTTTCCCGCGAAACTTTGAATTAAAAATGAAATTAAAAAAAAAAAGAAAAGGAAAAGATAACGATTAATGCGTCGCAGAGCGTGCTTATCATTTTCGTGAATTCACATTGCTCTACGTCGATAAAATGATTCCTGTGATAGATTACTATTCTCGCGCATGGAAAACGTTCAAATATATGCGACAATGACTCTTCGAAGAGGCACGAATGATTCGAAGATACTGGTCAAACCTCATGTCATGTGATAATTTATAGTTTGCGGCAAATATTTGCTGGTGTATACTTGAGTCTTCCTGTATCCATATGAGTCGATGATAAGAGAAATCCAACGATGCTCTACGTGGTAGGTATAATTAATGTAATTGTATATCAAATTATAGCGTTAACTAACTTAAAGACTACGGGATATGGCTTGTTTGCTCGAACAGTAGCACGGGAATGTCGGGAGATGTACACTGTTTATCCCAGTTGTGAAAACCTTCCAAACCATCGATCAGCATGCGTTTATCCCAGTTGAAACGCCATTTCTGTCGCCGGCTTGCACTTCAATGATATGCCGCGTCTATCGTGGCTGCGCTATATCGAATCCAGACGTTGAAACGAGTTCACGATGCTTGAAGACCGGAACTCATAGGACGAGGAAGAAGTTGATTGCGGACGATCCTGACGTTGCCCTTGTTCCAGATGCTTGCACGAATACGTTCTTGAAGACGCTTGCTCTTGACATTAGCGCTTTCGCTAACTTACTCAGGATATCGCAGATACAAATATCGCTAGCCTTGATATTCTGTATACTTATATCTAAATTTAAAAAATAATTTAAAAAGTAATGGCAAACTTACCTTTGTGTCTGTCATGAGATTCTGTCTGTAATAAAAAAAAACATCTGTTAGAAATGATTCTAAAAAAAATTTGTATCTATAATTATTGAAATTAATTATATGTGAATACATAGTCTATACACCAAAGTGACTATACATTCAAAAATAATATAAAAATTAAATACTGGAATCTCTAAATTCTTTATAGTCTTAAACGTTCTAAAAATTTACTGACAGTTATCTTATAAAAGTTGCGTTCGGAGAGCGCGCTATCAACGCTATTTGTGTCATACTATCTTTGTTTCACGTTTAATGGATGATGAAGATAGAATGACACAAATAGCATCTCTCCGAACCCATCCAGAATCCAATAAAATCCTACGAAATCAAGGAAGTCTAATTGCAAAAAAAATTAAATTATTTCTACTGCTGTAGAAAGAAAATTATAAAAAATGAAAATTCCAAATTCCTACTGTTGCAAATGCAGTTAAAACTATTAGTTATTTTTAATAAAAATGATTAACATTTTGTTCCAAAATCAGTTAGAATCCTTTCTTCAGCTATAAAATTAGTCTTTCTATTTTAATAAAAAGAGATTATATTTATCATGTCTCTCTCTCTCTCTCTCTCTCTCTCTCTCTCTCTCTCTCTCTCTCATATTTTGTGTGTGTGTGTGTGTGCGTGTGCGCGCGCGCGTGCGCGTGCACGTTTTGTTAAAACAATTAATTTTTCTTAGTTAAAAGAAGTCTTACTGTGATAACTTGAATGAGAAAAATTATATAAATTTTTTCACTTTCGTAAAAAAAATTTTCGAAGTAAATACAACTTTTTGCAATGGGCAAAATCAAGGTAATTCTAAAAAAAAAATTTCTTTTTTTCTTTAAATCATACCTCCTCAGCTAGGAGATTCTCCTCATCTTCTCCAATGGTCAAATTGATAGAATCCTCATTGTCAATTCCATTAGCTTCAACAGTGGCAGATGGCACGTCTGAGGTTTGATTTGAGATAATCTTCTCCGTCTCATTTTTCTTGTCGCTGTTAGATGCACTGTCAGCCTTGATTCCTTGCATTTTGTCGTCTAATTTTTCCACCTTAATAATAATATTCTTAATTTCAATTTCGGGTTCCTGTACAAGAAAATTCAAAGTAAATTATAGATTTTTTGAGCAATAGATTAAACCCTAATTTAATTAAAATATCTCAAATATCAATATGCATGCAATACCTCTTTCTTGGAAACTTCTTTCCTGATGGAAACTTCTTTCTCATCAAATTCTTCCGTTTTTACTTCCACCTTATATTTATCTATATTATCCTGTATATCAATATTTTCTTCCTTCTGATGATCAGAGCACTCAGTAGAAGAATCTTCTTGACTCAGAGCTCCTGTAACGATAAGAAAGTTCAACAAATGATAAAAAGTTTTTATCTTGGCTCAACACATTGGAATTCGTATACAATGTATTAACATTCTATTAAGCCCATTCTTTACAATTATATAAGCGTAATTATAAGTGATTGCAGTAAAAATTAAACAATCACAATCAAATGTTCTCTTCATATTTAGTTGTGATTAATCAATTCTTAAGGCTCCTGAGTACTCACCTCAGCCATTTTTAATTGTGACATCATAAACGAAAAATATGTCACGAGTAATGGGCCTTCTACAATAAGTCGCAAGTAAGAAGTTCTAAGCGATCTTAAGTCATAATCGGTGAAGTTGGCCAATAGCCAACTTGAACGATTTGGTTAAGTCTGGTTAAGACTTCTGACGTTCTGACTTACGGCTTATTGTAGAAGGCCCATGACACTTTGGATGCATTAGGTGGACTCAACAGTGAGCGCTCGCTGTTATTGGTGTATTTTTTTAGATCATCCAATCAGAATTTTACATATCAGAATTATACATTAATAGCAGCGAGCGTTTACTCAACTGTTAAATCTGTTAAATGCAACCATTGAATTTTCTTACATGCCATTTATAAATAAAGATAATTTGGATAAAACGGAATGAGATCGCTGTAAAACACTTGTAACAATGGGTCGAGGCTATCATTATTTTCCCTATCGTAAAAAGCATGTAAAGTGCTTTTATTAGTTCTTCCTCAATGCACATGTGTAGCCTATTTTTACTTCACAAACATTTTTCGACTATTTACTGACTGTCGGAGAGGATAAGGATAGTCTTAGTCCATTTTTACAAGTGTTTTACCATGATCTCATTATTCTATTTTATCCAAACTGTCTTTATTCACAAATGGTATGCAAATACTTTAATACGTTATTTCTCGTTTATGACGTCATGATTCAATATGGCTCAGGAGCCTTAAAACTACAATTACTTATAACTTAATTATAGGATTAATTGTAGGATAGGCTGTCTACAATAGGAATAATTTATGGGTCGTCTACAATGAGAGTAAACCTGGTATTTCATGGTTGCGTTCAGAATTGTCGTCCGAATGCACCTAGATGTCGCTTTATCCTTGTTGTTCACGAATATTAAACAAGGATAAAAGAACATCTGGGTGCACCTAGATGATAATTCTGAACGCAGCCCAGGTGTCGATTGACAAGACTTGGAACCTGTTGATTGGCTGCAGGACAGAGAGGTTCTCAGATTTCTCTGTTCTATAGCCAATCATGCTACAGCCTTAAAAAGTTTGTTCTGTGATATATAAAATATCAACCTTATATTATGTAATAAGTAATAAATGATAAATTTCTCCACACATTCAACTGATTGATCAATTTCTTATGTGTGACTCATAGTTTACTTTATTATGTATTACTCTCATTGTAGATAGTTTCTTAGATACTACTTTCATAATGAAATATGGAAACATATATACCACCATTCCTTTTCGGAATGATTTTAGGTGGCCCACCAGATGGTACAATAAGATACTCCTCAGGATTTCCTCCTTCATCCAGTATTGCCTATAAATAATTAAATTATTGTTCCATTTTACATTTATAAATGCGAACCATATATATATTATTGGCACGCAAAGATTTAATTTAAAAAAAAAAAACGAATGTATATTGTGCAAATAAATGCATCGTGTTTCAAGGTTTGTGACTTATCACTTTAACTCTTCCAAAGTATGGCGTAGTTTACGTAATACTCTTTTTATCAGCAACTGGCACACTAATACAAACAAGAAGAAAACAATCGTTTATTTCAAGAAGCTAATATACATACATAAACTGCCCTTCTCCTTCCCCAAGTAGCATGTTGATTAGGGATACGTTCCATTTCATGCATGATGTGCATAATGCATCATTCATCCTCGTTTAACATTCGGCAAATAACAAGGCGAATAAGTGATGCATCATGCACATCATGCGTGAAACGGAACACAGCCTAGATTGCGCAATCAAAGTATTTGATGCATTTTTAAACGAGCACTTTTTGTTGATAACAAGAGCATCCTTACTCGAGTTATATATAATATTGATCATATAATTGAAAATCCTTTTAATTAGCGCAAATATGCGATAGCAGGCACACTATTAAATCGATAAGATCGATAAACCACGCCGTTGGAGTATGAGTGTTCGAGCGCGAATAAAAAAAAAAAGAAAAAAACCGAGATATCGTTCACCTTTGAGAGCCGTTCGAGAAGCGCCGCTTTGTTACCGGATTTGTCCAGTCCACGACGTTCCAACTCTGTTTTTAGATCTATAACTCGAAGCTCCGTCAATTTCTTCCCTTCTGCATCGGCCATTGTACCCGTAACGATGATCACTCACGAGTCACAAGACGAGATACAGTGGGAGTGTAGGACTGACGTTGATAAGTTCGAGTGAGATTACGATTTGCAAAAACCGCGAATGGATCGTATAGTTCACTACGAGTAGAAAATTCTAGAACACGAGCAAGCTACAATACTCTTCGATATGTCGGATTATCGCATCGGAATGAAAACCAGATGAGAAGCCATTTCGTCTTTCATCCACCATCGCTGACCATCGACGTCGACGGCGCGACAGTGGTCGACAGTCGAATCAAATTGGTCGCGTTCAGCAGACTCAACTGTGTGGAACAGATCCGTAAGCTCGCTGCTATTGGTGTATTCTTCTAGATCATCCAATAGCAGCGAGCGCTCACGGATCCATTCCACGACAGTTGAGTCTGTTGCATGCGATCATTAGTCCGGATCTACAATAGGTGTTTTAAGCCTTAAGCCATAAGAAATTGACCAATTACAGTCGAATCCGAGAAGAATAAGCGATTGTGATTCGCCCATTTCTTATGGCTTAAGGCTTAAAACGCTATTGTAGATCCGGACTTAAGTCTAATGTCCACGATGCTAGATCCGAGTTTTCGGGTCGAGAAATGTATAGCCAATCAGCTTACAGTTTTTACGGAAAACTGGTAAATTGATTGGCTACACATTTCTCGATCCGAGATCTCGGACCGATTTCTAGCATCGTGGACATTGGGCTTTAGACCTGTGTTCAGTGATGCCAACTGTTGAAAAAAATTACCCGCTAAATTCTATTTAAAATACCGCCAAAAAACCGTTAGATATTTATATAGTTTATAATTACTTTCACGCACGCATTTATATAAGATGAGTACTAGAAAAGAGTGGTACACACACACATATATATATATATATAGAGAGAGAGAGAGAGAGAGAGAGAGAAACGTATGTAAGTCCGGATCCTCATACGGGCAACAGCGCTTTGACACAGAGCTCTGATTGGTGAAAAGCCGGTGTGGGGGTAAAATTTACCTTCATCATCCGTTTTTCACCAATTCAGCGTTCGGTGTCAAAGTGCTGTTGGGCTGGCACCCAGTTGGACACGAGCCACTAACAGCGCTTGAGACTACAAAGCTCCTAAGCACCGGTCGCTGTGATTGGTGGTGTCCGACCGAGCCGTGATCAATCTGGATCACCCCGAAGTTGACTGCTGGCCAACTCTACTGATTCATTGATGTCGACCAATCTCGACTTACCGATTATCCTTCGAACTCGCTTCCGATTCACCGATTACAGACTACTGATTCATTGTATAATTGTATAATAATACAAATAATATCAAAACTGATAAGTGATAATATGGTATCAAACTTGATGGGTTTTGATCTGTATTCGTTCAAGCGATTCAAGCTGACGCCATTTTGAATTTTTGGCTACGTAATTCCATTTCTAGGTTGCCAGTCTATAGAGGCGCCACATCTGTTAGCAACATTTTACAAGAAGAGAGTTGGACTACAAATTCTATTTGCATCATGACTTCCGTCTCCCACTATGGAATAGTCTTGCAGGTTAGAAAATCTGTCACATCGATGTTGATCGATGGCGTAGAGAGAGACATGAAAACGTAAAAACATAATTAAGGCTAGAATAAGTATTTTCTGCTTTAATTACACAAATTCTTTGTTTTAAAAATAAATTATTTTTTATATAATTTTTGTTTTTATAGTAGAATACTTGTTTGGGTCAGGTATTTATTCTTACACTAGATTGCACTACTCTTTCGCTTTTGCCAAATATCAACCATACAACTATCTCACTTTAAGTTTTAAAAGTGTACATTAGTTCAGTCACAAAAACAGACCCAATGAGTAATAGTGATAGTGATGATCATCCGCGACTAAGCTCGAGTACGCTTGCCGCATTAGAGGAATTTTTGAAGGAGAAAGAAGAGCGAGAAAATTTGTTGAAGCTGATATCCGAAGATCAAGTGCCAGATACTCCTTTCGATGAGAATTGGGTAAGTAAACGATAAAATAATATGATAAATTTTTTAATTCTAGAAATCAATTCAGAAATTGATGCATAATCAATATTACAGCAATTGAGTCAATTTTGGTATAATGACGATACAATAAAGGCTTTTGTTAATGGTGCTCTAAATTCTACACCAGCAAATGGAAAGATCGCTCTAGTTTCTTGTCCAACTCTTTACAGCAAATTAAAAAAGGAGTGTGGTAAACGGCAAAGTATGACTAATAATTATATCCTGAATATATGGAGTAATATTAACTTAATTTGCAAAATAGATTTGAAAATACATGTTACTTATAATACTGTTATCACTTTTTGAGTTGTTACTTTTTTGTCTAAGGTTGGATCTATAGTAGGTAGTAATTGTTTTCTAAGTATTATAACACATTACTTTTTAAAATTAATAAGTAGTACATTACTTTTACAAAAAAATGGTAACAATAACGTGGTAATATATGTTGTAAATGATAAAGTAACATTCCTTCTATTAAATAAAGGATGCATTCCACTTGGCATTAAAAATGCTTCAAAGCAAATTTTGATTGACCAATCAGAAGAAAGAATTCTATTAATCGACCAATTAAAAAATACTGCGAAGCATTTATAGCATCAAGTGAACCGTAACTAAAGTAAAATTAAGTTTAAGATCATAATGTAAATACATAACCAAGAAATGAAACCTTATACGATCTGAGGTCTTGGGAGTACGCTCACATTTGGGAATTTGGGACATACTTAAGTTTTAAAACTGAAAATTAAATTTGATGTGCAGTTTACAGAATTGAATATATATATAAAATTTACATCAAATTATTTAAGCTGAAAATACAACTCAGATCATGTAAAGCTTTCATCTCTTAGTTTCTAACTCTATTTGCAAATATATTATTTTAATTGCAGTCACGCTGTTTGAGTATGACAGTCGTTTCAAGATATTTGGTACAGATTTTATACAGTATGACTACAAGTTTCCTATGGATATACCTCAGCATATGTCTAGTCAATACGATTTGGTTATAGCAGATCCACCTTTTCTTTCGGAGGAATGTCTAACTAAGGTGGCGGTGACAATAAAGTTTTTGACCAAGAAAAATATTGTTCTTTGCACAGGTGCATAAAATTATTTTTCTGTCATAAATTTTTATTATGTATTGATTAATTACGCATTTATATAAATAAAACTATTGTTTTATATGCATATAACGCAGGTGCTATTATGGCGGAGCTGGCAGAGAGGCTATTGGACGTTAGAAAATGTGATTTTCTCCCAGGTCATAAAAACAATTTGGCGAATGAATTTTATTGTTACTCAAATTTCAATTTTGACACAATTCTGAAATGATAATAAACAATATTACAAACAGTATTGAATAAAGATATATATTTGTAATAAATATTTGTACTAAATATCGATAAATCTCCTTTATATTTATTTAAGAACATAGAAAGAGATACGATTTTTAAATAACTCCTTAAATAAATCTATAAATTCCACTGTCGTTTTAAGGTGCCTTTTCGGCAGCAAAAATGTTACGTGATACCAATTTTTCATAATTGTTTCCGTTGCATTTGCTGTGCATGAAAAGGAATAACGACAACAGCGTGTGCATTAAAGTTTAAATAATT
The DNA here is from genome assembly GCF_001594075.2 of Trachymyrmex cornetzi. Lineage (NCBI taxonomy): Eukaryota > Metazoa > Arthropoda > Insecta > Hymenoptera > Formicidae > Trachymyrmex > Trachymyrmex cornetzi. The sequence continues at coordinate 278,866 of NW_017298354.1, forward strand.
TTTTAATTTAATTTTTTTCCTGTCTGGTCCGATCTCGGACCGATTTATAACATCATGGATATCGGGCTTTATTTCAGGATATCAATCATGAAACTTTTATAGCATTTTTCATTGGCAGAACTAGTACGCACTCAGTGCACTTTAAAGCCGTTGTATAAAAATCGACGTAAAGATATACGTTTAATAAAAATATATAAACTAATTAAACCGTGAAATATTCGATACATTTTACCAGGTATGTAAATATGAAACCGGAATTTTTTAATAGAAAATGCACGTTTATTGCATGAAAATGATAAAAAATATTTTATTCTAAGTATTGCCCATCGCTAGCTATACATTTTTCCCACCTGTCTGACAATTTGTGGATGCCACGCCAAAAAAATTGTTGCTCTTTTGAGTCAAACCAGTCATCTAGCCATTTCCGTACATCTTCGTAAGAAGTGAAGCGCTGCTGAGAAAGTGCGTGTCCCATCGATGCAAATAAGTAGTAATCGTACGGAGCCAAGTCTGGTGAGTAAGCCGCATGCGAAAGTAGGTATTTCCCAACCAAACGCCTCAATCGTTTCCTTGACCAGTTTTGCTGTGTGTGATGGTGCATTATCATGAAGCAAAATCACTTTGTGTTGCCTTTTTTTGATATTCCCATGGATTTCAAACGTACGGAGACGGCTTCTCGTGTCACATTCAATTGATCCGCGAGTTGTTGTTGAGTTTGAGCGTCATCCTCATCCAACAATACTTACAATTCACTGTCTTCAAACTTTTTCGGTGGTTTTCCACGTTCTTCGTTTCTCACGCCAAAATCGCCACTTTCGAATTTTTTAAACCACTCAGAGCATTGTGATTTATCAGGAGCATGCTTACCGTAAGCTTTGACAAGCATTCGATGCGATTCTGCAGCAGTTTTCTTCATATGGTAACAGAAAATCAATGCTGTCCGCAAATCGTGGTTTCCAGGCACAAAATTCGACATGTTCAACGCTATTACAAACTATACTGTTGTATGAAACTTGTATTGTTGTGAGTTGAAAATCTTTGTCAGATGTCAGAACAAGGAAATGGCGTCAATGACGCGGTCTGACGGCAGCTACATTGACAGCTATGGCCATCTATTGGTAAATTCCGGTTTCATATTTACATACCTGGTATTGTGCTATTTGATAAAATAAATTTTGGGCATTTTATTAATTGAGATATCTCGCTGTTATATTTAGATTAGAACAGTGTACATATACCATAGACTTATAAGATAGATGGAGCATTCGTACGAGAGAAGGGCTTATGCTGGATTCACCCTGCATCCGATTTGCGTCGTCCGACGCTCTGCAACCAATCAGAAAACAGGATTCCGATGGATTTTGCTTCGTATCATCGGAATCCTGTTTTCTGATTGGTTGCAGAGCGTCGGACGACGCAAATCGGATGCAGGGTGAATCCAGCATTAGCCCGGATCCTCATACGGGTAACAGCGCTTCAACACAGAGCTCTGATTGGTGAAAAGCCAATTGTGGAGGTAAATTTTACTCCCACAACCGGCTTTTCACCAATCAGCGTTCCGCGTCAGAGCGCCGTTGCCCGTATGAGGATCCGGTCGAATGAATTAAAATGGCGCTCTGATCACGTGATTTAGACAGCCAATCAGACCATACCCTTCAATGTCGCATCTCTGTTATCTTAGGCCTCTAGTCTATGACATACACGCGATGGAAAGCGTAAATATTTACTTCTCTTGAGTATTCGTTTCGGCGCATTTTTTTTTAATTTGTGTAATCATGATAGACGGAAACATCTCGATGGAGGAGGACACCGAATTACGGGATCTGGTGGTGCAGACTCTGGAGAGTAACGGCGTTCTCGCCAAGATACGGGTGCGTCTTCATATAGTTATGTTTTACGAGAAAAAAGAATATTCGCAAGTCTCTGTAGGTTAGGCGAATGTTTTCGGGGCAAAAATGGGTAGAGATTTCATTAAAATCGTTATTTAATGTTTCTCTCTTTTCCGTCTGTCTTATCGAACCTCTTTTGAAATATTCGCAGGCGGAACTCAGGGCGAGCGTGTTTCTGGCACTCGAAGAACAGGATTCGGTTATGGTAAGGGTCGTTGAGGCATGCACAGCTGTAATTAGGACGGGAGCACAGAGTTTTGCATAATTCATAACGCATAATGCTTGAGAAAATGAATCAAAGTTCTTCACTTTTTTCCACGAAATAAAAGATAATTATTGATTGATTTTCTTATGCGTTATTCAAGAATCTATGCCCTCTTAAGCATATTCACACAAACTTGCATAGCTGCATAAGCGTATGCATAAAGAAAATTATTCAATCATTTTATGTGCGTCTTTATAAGAGAATTGCAATTGGATAATTTTCCTTACACATTTATATGACTGCAAATTGTGTGGATTTACTCTTAAAAATAAGATTTATACATGTCGTAAACTGTTAACTCATGTCGTAAGCTACAATCAATTGATCATTTGCAGTTGAATATGATTTATTTTATTCTCTTTGTGTTTGACTGTGATTGACTTTGTGATTGATTAATTTCTTGCAGCTTATGACATAAGTTAACTATGTATGGCATCTATAAATGATCCTCAAAAAGAAAGCAAAAGTCCATTAGATTTTTACAAGTTATATTGCTCACTTATTTCAACAATACAATTAAAAAAAAAGTTTTCTACAATAGAAAATGAATTTGGATGTTTTGAATTATTGTAATATTGTAACATTAATACTGACATGTAATTGTGGTACAATGACTGAGTGTAGAGGAATAAAAATATTCTTTTTTTTTTTATTTCTATTCTTTTTCTGTAAACAACTCTAAAATGATAATTTTAAAGTTATGTTATTGTTGTAGTAAATAAGCGATTTGTATCCTCATTCGAAATTTATATAAAAGAAAAGAAAAATGAATGCAGTATAGCAAGAGAATGATTTAATAGATTTGGAATAAATGTTCCAGAATCCTGAACCACTTCTCAACAAAACTGTAAAACAGTACCTGTCTAATTCAGAAGGAAAATTATTGTTTTCCTTAGTTAGGGAGTTCCTAGAATACTTTGGTCTTGACTACACAATATCTGTGTACGACCCAGAAACATACTTTGGGAAGGAATACAACTATGTAGGAAGAAATAAATTGTGCGAAGAATTAGGTATTGTTTCAACTGAGCCATTACTGGGAGAAATTCTCAAGAATAGCATCAACGGTGCCTTTAATAGTTCACAAAAGGTATTTTCTTGAGTTAAGTTGATTGGGATAATTATGTAGTTGTAATTGTTAAGGCAGAAGTCTGTCAGAGATGAATTTCTATTGTCCCAAATTACGGCTAAAATATTGAGAAAATCGCAATGCAATTATAATATTCGTAATCAATAAAATTGCTGCAAGTCGCCTTATATCCGTATTTCGGACATGTTGTCTGGATAATTTCTTTTTTCTCTTTTTACAGATTTGAAAATCCTTTTCTAGAATTAAAGTATATGCAATTAATATGTATTTATGAAATGGAGTTTATATATGCATGTTTATACTTTTAGAATGGAAAAAATATTTTAAATGAAGATCTTTACCATTATGTTTTCTAGACAACATGCATGTTCAAAAACGAGACATAAGATGTCTTAAAAACGCCTAATGGACATTTTAAAGATGTCTAAAAAACATGTCTTGATTTTGGACCTTTTGTTGTCTGGATTGAAATAGCCAAAATAGTTAATAATGTCAGTATTATTCAATTACCTTCGGGTAATTCAATTTCTTTTGGAATGATCCATGCTAACTCTCGTAAGAATATTGGTCTTTAAAGGACCGTTTACAATGGAAGTAATATTATGTGGTTAATTGTAAAAAATCGATCAATCACAGACAAATGCAAGGAGACTAATCGACTATGATTGTTCAATTTCTTACAGCTTATTACACACTTCCACTGTACACAGCCCTTAAGAGTATCCCATTGATGCTCGTTCATAAAGTTATGTGTTATCTCATGTAATTATAGTTGCAATGCAAGATGTTTCGTCACTTGATTTATGTTTGTTGCTAATACAAAGATGTATTACAGGAATAAATTATTTGATTTGAGGCACATTCCAATAAAGACTAACGACTTTTGTTCCTGGCATTTCTTATATTTTTTTACATTTTTAAAAACAAAGATACGTGAAATAATAAATTTTTATGAATCCTTTCTACAGAATAAAACTAGACACGATGTAACAAATGAAGACTCAACAAATTTCGCAAATGCAACGTTTGAAGTGTCTGTTCCAAAAATATTCCACAATGAATCCGTGTCGTCAAATGAAATATTAGAAAGCATTTCCGAACAGAGTCCGAAAGTTCCAATAAACGTGACAATAACGGACAAGAAGTGCAAAGATACACCGACAGGCGCCGACGTTATAACGGATACGTCGGATTATGATAAGCATCAATCTTCTCTCAGGGAGAGTACAACGGATACTGATAGAATTGAAGGTAACAGGAACAATAATGTAAATTTTGATAAGAATACTTTGAATCCACATGACACATGCACGGCGACAAACTATGTGGCACAGGAGACTGATAGTACCGTTACGTCCAATCAAATGAGTCCATTAAGCAAATCCGAATCCTTAATTAAGTTTGACGACTCTATAGTGATCGACACGCAAGAAAATCAAAATAAAGATATAACTAAACAAAACAGTATAAATAGTTTGGAGCTAAGTATAGAAAATAATGTACAAAGTAAGAAACCGGTTAACGCGGGAAGCAACTTCGGGAAAACAATTTATTTTGACGAGATTATCGTCGGCGGTGAGCGGAAAAATATTAGTACAATGAATAAAGCCGAGCCTTTTCTAGAAGGTTTGCCAACTATAAATCAGAAAGCTAATTCTATATTTAGTGATTTGCCGCCGTTAAACGGTAAAAAGGCCAACATTAATGATCTGAAGGAATTGATGGATATTGGGCTTGGTGAGTTGCAAAAATATAATATAAAAAATATATAAAATTCATGTTTGCCTAATCATCTAATATGCAGTATACACATTTCGAAGAACTATTGAAGCAATACATTTTTATAGCTACAGATGGTATAGATAACTATGAAGAAGACTTTGTGTCGTCTGCATCGGGTAGCGCAAACGAGCAAAGCCCTACTAAAGAGCCGGACAAGATAGACAGTCCTCTAAAATTACAAACGAAGAAAGAGGAAAAGCCTCAAAGTGCTCGTACCGAAGATTTAAGTGAAGAAATCGAAGAAATGGATGAAATCTTGAGTAGTACCTCTTGCGTAAGTAAACTTAACTTAAATTAATGCAAACGACTGCACTATTTATTACAATTGCAATCGTACATATTTTTCTCCCCTATATAAATTACCTAATCATGTACACATAGAACCGTTATATTTTAGCTCGAAGATATAAATACAGATAAGAATATATCAAACTTTGCGACGGGTATTATCGCGGATCATATATAAGGAATGTAATTTTCAATGGCGCATCGCATAGATTCTCTGTAAGGATTCTAGCGAATTGTTCCTCTTGTATATGTTATTTTGATAAAATCGATATCCTATCGCTAAATTGCCACGGACATCTACGCCGACTACCATGAGAATTCAGGAACTCGCAGAATTAACTTCATAGTTTCTGAAAGGCACTGCCAAGCTGTGTGGCTCAATACTATAAGTTGCGCTGCAAAGAAAAAAAAACGTAGAAGGAAAATGTCTGAATGCGTATTACCACAGATGATATCATATTTTTGTACGATTTGTAAAGATAAGCGGTACTCTGAAACTATCAATACAATATCATAGTTTGCAATAACTATGCGTGTTGTGAATAATCATCATCTTTTTCATAGATTATCTGAGACATTGCATAATTTAAAAAAAGCAATATGATTGACATACTGTTACTAAGAAGCATATATGAGGTGTATTTCTTATTTATGTACATAAAAAGAGTATTTTCTGTCATTCATTAAAAAATTAACAATACTGTGAAATGCGAAGAAATACATATAGAATCATATGAAGTAGCAGTTATATAATTAGAAAATTTGCAATAATTTCAAACTTTTTACCTATATCTTGATAAAGAAGAACAATACGTATTGAATATTATAAAGTAAATAATTTTATTTAACTTCAGACAGGCTACCTTCTACGTTATGTAAACAATACACTAGTATTACATTACTCTTATAAATATATTACGCAAGAGAGTGTTATGATAATTTAGAGAACAGTAAAAAAAAAGAGAAAGAATATACGAGTTACTGCTCGTTAATAATTTAATTACATTTCTCTCTTTTTTTTTTTTAAGAAACTTTCTATTAGCATTTTATTGTGTTTACTGAAATATCTCTGCCCTTACTTTTATGACTGAACATTGTCCATTACCTCATTTTATATAAAGTGACATGATATTGTAACAATATCAGGAAATCATCCGTCTAGAAATGGATTGCCTAAAAAAATCCATCAAATAATTTTTTGAATATAATGGTGCTAAGTATTTGAAGCTAAAGTTATTTATGAGAGTTAACGTTATCTAAGAAAAAGACAAAAAATTAGGTGCTTATATATTTTCTTGCATCTATGATTCGCAGGAAATTAGTGAAAGCTAGATTAGAATATTCATTTTTGGTAATACATTTCAATTGAAAAAAAAGAAAGAAAAGAAAACATTTAATGCAGATATTTTGTGCCCCCATATAGGATGCAATAATATTATAATTAAGTACAATTTATAATTATAGAGATGAATCAACTAGATGCTTGACAAATCAAAATCTTTTTGTAAAAAATATATATAGCCAGCCAGCTTTACAAAAAGAACTTTTATTAATGGTTAGACTGTATTACATTAAAATTTATGTTTGGTTCGAACGAAGAAATTCCGTCACTCATGCAACTTTTAATCCAGCAAAATTGAATAGTAATTCTCTCATCACACACAGAAACTTGTCACATGCCAGATGAAGAGTCAAAGAAATACTGTGCTCAAATATTTACAGCATTTTTTACTGTATATTTATATACTTATAATTATTATTACCTGTATTATATGAATTCAGATTCAATATAAATGTATTACGAAATAAATATTTATTTTGATAGCAACAATGTGCATAATGTGAGAGGAAGGGACAAATTACATAGTAAGGTAAACAGTAAATCCAGTTATAAATTTCAATCGAGTCTCATTGCAATAGAAAATATCGTTAGGCGTAGGAAAATAATACGAGGGTTATTTGAAAAGTTTTAAGCCTCAACATGTGAAGATGACGTTACTCATCAAAACCATTCTGGTACTATAATCATACATGCTTTAAAAGATACCTGTGAAAATTGTAGCCATTTTGGACGCTCAGTTGTTTGAGTCATTTGTGCAAGTCAATGTCAGTGTTTTTATAAAAATGGAAAAAATTGAATATCATGCCGTGATTAATAGCGTATTCGATTACTGACTCGACCCGACTCTGAGTCAACAGTCTGTTCTTTTTAGCTGCATTTCTTACACAATTTAGCTCTTCTTTTGTAGTTAAACAGAACAGACTACTGACTCGGAGTCGGATCGAGTCAGTAAATCGAATACGCTATAAGTTTTTGCATTTGAGAGGCAATATACGCCTGCGTAAATTAAAGTAGAGTTGGACGTTGTTTACGAGAACTCTGTTCCATCATTTGCCACCGTGAAAAGATGGGCAACTGAATTTAAACGTGATCGTACCAATTTGGCTGATGAGCGTTCGGGACGACCAACAACTGTGTTAAAGGGGAAGGAGCATCATTGGGAAAAGTGTAAAAGGAGACTGTGTTGAAAAATAAAATTGAATTTGATCGAAAAAATACTTGTTTCTATGTTAGGCTCAGAACTTTTCAAACGACTCTCGTAAAAACACTAAAATGAATAATAAAAGTTTCTATCAATTAAATTAGATGATTGTCAAGTTAATCAATTTTCATTTCACACGCACACAGTTTATTTTTCATCTTTACAAGCTAATCTTTGTACTATTATACATATGTTTAACGCATATAATAATATTAGGTTGATGTAAAAATAATGTCGGTTTTTAAACTTTGGGACTCTATGTGTGTATATATATATATATATATTCTGTAATAAGGACATGTTCAATTGTGTTGATAGCATCATTTTCAAGCGCAGATTCCGCTCTATTAATTATACTAGTAATTTTGTTTTCAATGTTGACTTTGTGATCAATTATTATAATTATTATTAAATATGAAAAAGAAGCAATTCCAAATTTTTTAAATATAAATTCAAACTAGGTTTTAAAATAGAGTAAACGAATCGAAGAATTAATGAAGTATTCAGTCAGAAAGTGAACGGACAGTATGATTAAAAAAATTCGTAATGAAGGCGACAGTCTTGAAGACAACCTGCATTCATTGACAATGACCTTGCAAGTAATTATTTTTTGAAGCGGATCTATTAACCACTCAAGAGATTACACAGGAACTAATTAATCAACAGGCTTTGATCAATTAATAGTTATTTGTTGTTTGAATCGAATCAGTAAAGTAAAAAACCGACATTATTTTTGTATTAATCTGGTATATCATACATAATTAATATGTAAGTGATAGTGAGATAAAGAGATAAAAATAATTTTATACAGACCTCAAAAGCGCCTTGCATAGTACGAGTCCCTTCGTCTCAACATTACGTTCGCGGTAACGGAATCGCTTAGTTCGAACTACCGTTTATCCTGATGTGTATTTAAAAAAACCGATGAAAAGAAAAGAAAAAAAAAGCAGGTGTGTTCCTGATCAATCAGCGTGGTTACATTCTATTATCGACATGGCAATCTTGACGACAGGATTCAGGACTGCATTTGAACATTCCTACACTCTGTAGAATCTAGACGAGAGATAGATACATTCCAATGTTACATACTAAAGCCGATATTTTTGTTATGTCGTTACCATTAGCACGCATGTTTACAGAATAAGTATATCTCTCATCATAGACTGTAAGACTATAATTTAAGAAGCGTTTTTTGTATCCGCCGCGGCTACAGGTTTTACTCGATCTTTGGGAGTGGTAGAAAGTTTCGCTTTCAATGGGAATTGATCGCACATGGTGATTGCGAGATATATTTCTTCTCAGGCGAGTCTCGTTTAATCGTAATTTTGGGACTATATCACGCTTACGTGTCATTTGATTTTTTTCTTCGCATGTTGTATTGTAGATATATTTAAAGAAGGCATATGTAAAACTTATAGATTGTCTCTTCAAAGAATATTCATCGAGATGTATTGTCAACTGTTTGACTCGTAATGTTTTTGAATGTATTTATCCGGGGATAAACGATATCTTCTTTTTGATCATTGTTTGACGCAACTTTTGTGAGAGAAACATATCCGAAGTTGATTGTATGTTAAATCAAGTAATAATTTTATTATGAAAAATGTATGTACATATATAACATACAGTTTAAATGCATAAATTTTATGGAGAGGCAGTCTCGATATTTTCAAGAGAGAAGAATAGATAGCCACATAGTCGTAGTTATTCATAATTCACAGTTTGAAACTTCATGAATGAGGCATTGATAGTAACAAAACAACCTGCTTTACGATACTCCTTTACACGATTGCAGATAATTATTTTGTAACCACGTTGAAACATTGGTAGCTAATACCGTGCCTTTTAGTGTATATGAAATAATTATAAAGAATGCAAATAATAATAAAAAAAGAAGTACTGTGGCATTGTGGGTTTTACGAGACACTTATATTACTTATTTATGATTTTCAACTATAATGTAATAATATGTGTATTCATGTGTATATGTTATTTATTTTATAAAGAATTTTCTCTTTTGCAATTGTCGCTAATTTCTTTTCCATCACTATATTTCTGTAAAAATATAGTATGTTTCCAGTCCCTTTGTGTAATTTGCAACCTCAATAAAGAGGTTTGTTCTTTGTTGCTCGGTGAATTCGCTAAAACTTTCTATTTTGTTTCCATCAAACTTCCACCACACTCTAGATTGCGTAAAGCCAAAAATTTGGGAACTTTTTAAAAATTAATATTTCTGGGATTACTTAAATATTCGTAACAATGTGTTTTTGAACAATAATTTTTCAGATAAGTTATTGAATCTAAAAATTATTAACAATAAAAACAAGGGCTACAAGCCAAGCTGGATCTTAATGCTAGAACAACTACAATAACATAAGTTTATTAACAAACGTTTCGACTCCTATTGGGTCATTCTCAATGTTGAAACACTACGCACTACAAATTTTCTAATTTTGTTTTATACAAAACTCTTATAAAGCAAATCTTGTTACAAGTTGATGTCAGAAGCCAACAAAAAATTATATTTTTCAACTTTTTTCTATTTTTACCATAAAGTGGACTATTTTATTGTCGTTTATGCTTTAACTGTGAAAAAAGATTTTTAAATCTGTAAAGGTATTTAGAAAAATACTTATTTGAAAAGTAATCGGTAAAACACAGACAACTTTAAGATCCTTTTAAGGCACTTAACTTGTATATTTACTACATAGAAAAATGTAAAAATCGTAATGAATAAGTGAGCATACTTTCAATGACGCCATGTTATATGCTGCACTTTAATAGTATCATACGTTATTTACAATAATGCATCGTATTAAATGCCTTGAGAGAAAACTAGTAGTGATATGATAATGTACCTTTTACCTGGCAATGTACAAATATATTTCTATAACTAACAGACAGTATATGACACTGCAATGGTGTCATTAAATTACAGTGTATATAACAAGTAACAATATATTTCCATAAATTCCAGTATTTACATTCTGTTGCGTTCTCTTTGAAGTCGTTCGCTATACGTTTTTGATACAAGATTGAATGAGTCCATGTATCGATCCATGCACATTGCTACACATTTCTGTAAACAAATCATTGAATCAATTAAATCAGAAAACGGGGAATCAATTCAAATAGATTACAATAACAAAATTAACGAGGAGTTAATAAAAAATCATCCGGTACAACACAAATTTCAAAACGATTGTATAAGCATGGAATATTTTTCATTTAAAAATTTTCTAGTTAATTTAATGATAGTCTTAGAAAACCATGGGATTTAATAAACAGGTTTATTACCTCGGGCGTTTTTGAGGCAACTCTTTAAGGTTAGATTCAGTGTAGGGAAAATTTACCTGTTCCGAGCTGTCCAGCGAGGTGCCCGGCTTGCCTATACATTTTTTGAAGCATTTTTCCGTCATTTTCTGCAAATATGTGTAAAACCGTGTAACTTTCAGTCAGTTGAGATGCGCTGTCGGGAAAAGATGTTGTATAACGATACCGTGAGCAATTCCTGGGCATTAGCAACCGCTATTTGTTGCTTCACTTGTTGCATCAGCTCGTCCCGCTGCAAACCGGTCAAGTTCCCCGTCGCCAACGAGTCCATTCTCTCAAAATTTTCGGATTATATTTACGGGTGATAAAATCAAAGTTTGCAAAATTCAATCAATTATCCACGGGGGATCGATGTCGCGAAACGCGTCTAACCTAACCTCGCCTCTCGCCGGTCGCGTAAACGAGACCACGTGAAACAACGTTGGGTGTTTTCCATTTGATGACACAAGTCGACACAAGTGTCGTTCTATCCTTGTTGACATCTGGAGAGTGACAAAGATAGAACGACACTTGTGTCGACCTGTGTCATCAAATGGAAAGCACCAGTTGAAGTTCTCGTTTATACGGAATTGTCATCTTTCATGAATTTTCAAAAGCGATTGGTAAACGGACTCGTAACTGGACAACCAATCACGAAATATTGCGCGAATGTTGTACATCGGCCCTTATACTTGATTCGCCATCTTAAAAATTTAGGCATTAAGGAGTTTTAAGAAGTGTTTGAAACTACCGTAAAGAGCTGTAAAGAGCCGTAAATTAGAGCCGATAATAGAGAGAAAAAAAATGGCGAGAAAAGCGAAAACTAAGTTGAAAACTAGAAAGGTAATGATAAACATACATAATTATATAATATTGACGTATTTCTAACCCAGGAGTGATCGCGTACCGGTCATTTTGCCGTACTCTTCCGTCTTCTATTTATATCTTTCAATTTATTGGCACTATTATATTTTTACCTTTACGTAAAAGTTTGTTAATGTTTTTTCGTATAGTATGCGAAAATAGCTGACGTAAACACGCTTATATCTATTTCAATCGAGCAGGTATTTAGGCATTAAGGAGTTTTAAGAAGTGTTCAAAACTGCCATAAAGAGCTGTAAAGAGCCGTAAATTAGAGCCGAAAATTTGATGTTTGTAACAGTCGGTCTAAAAGACCGTAACACGCGCACTTACATTAGTCTTCTTTTTTTTCTTTTATTGGCTCTCGCAACCGGCCGCAATTTGGCCATAAACTAGTTCGAAAATGCAGGTAACAAATAAAAAAAAAGAAACAATCACGAAAAAGCTCGGCAGCATGACAAAAAATTAGGGATAATGCAACACCCAAACCGAGCTGGAACACGTCCGTCCTGGTATGCAATAGTACGTAAACTCACGTTAGTGTAATTAGTGTTTGTAGTCTCATTTTCTTATTAATTATTACTTATAGTAATTATAATCATATATGTATTCTAGTTATAACACATATATGTGCGAAAATATATTTCGGTCAAAATGACCAGGACGCTCCTATTCTCTCCCGGATTAACACATAATAATGCATCATTGTTATATTTGTTATTGATCAAATGTTAATTAATGATGCGTATCTTATGGGTAAAACGGAAAGCACTTACGCGTTTCTTATCTTTGTAGACATGTAAGAAATTGGAAGATCAAATACAAAGGAAGACGATAATGTTTCTTCGCAAATTACAAGAAATACTACAGAAATCTAGTGGTAAAAGTCATGATTCAAATGAGTCGGGTGAGTTCAGGGAGCAATATATATCACTCGTGAATGAATTATTGTTTATCCACACGCACATAATATATAGAGTCTACAATACTTGTGAATCTGCATTACATACGAAAATCTATATTAGTATACAGTACAGAATTTGCAGCAATATCGCTGCAATAACGCTGCAATATTGCTGCAACATGCATTGTTGCTGCAACTTTTGTGCTATAGGAGTAATATATATGTATATTGCGCCAATGTAAATTGTACTTCTAGGATTGATTCTTATGTAAAATCGCGTTTTGTATTATTTTATATTTTCAAAGGAGAGTACAACTTTCACTTTTTCGTGACCGTTCTGGGATTGTTTTATTTCAACATTTTCTCATGTATCTCTTATTATTATGCCCAAGTTCAGTGCCTCATCCCTACAATTGCAAGTATCTTAAATTCGTTCATTTTTGATCTATTTAAAATTATTACAAAATCTTTAAAAATTTACGAACATACTTTGTAGAAAACAAATATTTAAACTTCATTTTGAAAAGTAATAAACTGTAATATAATGTAATTACCGAAGAAATCATAAAAAACGCATACTCCCTCCGTTTTTCGCCAACCTTCGGTTGGCAGCAATCGGTCATAAAAAATCATAAGTTGGATAAAAGTAGCATTTGATTAAACAGTGTAACTGTTTATAATAAATGCATATAAAAAATGACTTTAAAATTTTTTTTTAGTTGTAAGTATGGAGTTTTGAAAAAAAATACAAGAACTCCAAATTAAAAAAAAGAAATAAAAATTTTGAAGTATACAAAAATGAGTAACGCAGAATTGAACCTCATGTTGTTTACAGGAAAATTCCCAGGAAAAAATGTTTTATATATAATTATATATGATATATATACGTATATATAATTATATGATATATATATATATATAT
>NW_017298354.1:292757-299339 GCF_001594075.2 Trachymyrmex cornetzi
AGTTAACAAGATATTAATTACTAAAAATTGCCAAATATTGGTCTTGAATAATTTTTTACTCAAATACTATGAATTTTATAGAAAAGCTGCAAGAGACAAAAATAATTAATTTTTTTCTCATAAAGTTTTGAGAATTTTTTCAGAATTTTTTATCAACTTTTTAGTACTGCATTTTCTTATTTATACCAACATGAGAAAATACGGTATTAAAAAATTCTATAGTTTCCATAAAGAAAAATACACATAAGAAAATATAGAAATAAAACAATTCCCAAATGGTCGTGATAAAAGGTGATCTATACATCAGCTCCGAAAGGTTAATTATAACATTTCATTTATTTGAAATGTTATAATTACCTATATTTTAGATCGTTTTGTACAAAAAGCATTGTTTTATACAGGAAATGCAAGACAATCGTTCTCAAGAAGAGACCCTATATTCCCCCATACAAACGTTCGCGAAGACATTACACGCGATAACTACATATGTTATCGTTGTAAACATTTTCTAGAAATACCACGTAATTTGTCATCTCAGCCGTTCAGCGATGGAGTACCCACCTTTATAGAACAATGTAAAAACGAGTTGAATTTTATTCAGGCTATCGTTTGGTTAAAATCCTCCATCGCCTGCGTCTCTAAAATACCAGTTAAACAGTTGCAACAGATATTTAACGAACAGTGGAACACATATGATGAATATAATCATTGCGAAGATGAGTGTACCGATGATATTGAACAATTAAGATCTTCTGTGGATAAGAATCTATCAAGCAGGAATACCATCGTAACGTCAACCCCTCTGAATATTTGCGATATACCTTGCATTAAACCTCAAAGAACGATCCGTGATTTATACGGCAAATCTGAAGATCCACGAAGTAAACCGTTAAACTCCATGTTGACGAATGATTTGAATGAATCCGTTGAGTCTTTGATACTTGGAAATTCTAATAGCCGTTATATCGCGAAAAAAAAGAAAAAAGACGTAAAATCCTATATAATTCCAGAAACGGATACGGAATCGACCCTAAGTGACGATACATATTATGACCTACATGAACATCAACCGAACTTTGAACTTGAAAAACATACAGAATGCTCGATGCAGACCACATCAAAAAATGATATCCAACAGAAAAACAAAAAAATAATCGAGAACAAACATATCTTTCAAAAAAGTCACGCTGCAGACGTATCAAGTGAATATAATTTACCAGCAAGAAACCAATCTAATATCGATCCGATGTTTAAATACAATCATAATGGAGAGTTTGATGAGAGCTTTATCTCATTAAGAAGTCAAAATGATGTAGCTAATAAGGTAGATTATATAGCGAATAAACTAGAATTTGGCGGCAGATGTTCGACAAATATTGTTATAACTCCAAAAAATGTCTCTCAAATATCAAATGCTCGGAACGAGTACTTCGAATTTTTACTTGATGGCAATAGTCCCTGTCAAGTTAGCAATATCTCCGTAGGGTGTACGCAGGATAGCGCGTACAGTACGTCGCGTAACGATATATTAAATATTGCAGTAGAAACGGGTTCTATCATCGGCAATAAGCGTGTGCCAGATATCGAACATAATTATGAATTACAACCTTGCAAGAAGAAGACTATTACGTATGAGAAAGAGAAGGTTTCTTCTCCGATTGACGCGATGTTGACGTTCGATGATAGTCCTAAAAGTTTTATGATAACTAACAAAAATATTTCTCAAATATCAAACGTTTATAATGGCAAGAATTGCGAATTTCAAGAGACACGGAGTCTCTTCAGTAGTGACAATGAGCAGAGTGATACCAGCTCTAAAGATTTAGATGATGGTGCGGTGACAGCAAGGTCTATCATTGGCAATAAGTGCACAAAAAACATCAAGCATCGTTATGAACTGCAGCCTCGTAACGAGAAGACATATACATGCCAAAAAGTGACTTTTCCTCCTTCCATAACACAAAAAGCTGTAGTATCGCACACTAATATCAAGCATTGTTATAATTTGCGATCTTTTAATAGCAGAAAGATTAGTCAGGAGAAAGTTAAGAAGCATAAATTAGAACGAATAAAGAATCTATCAGAGAGAGAAAACGAAAATAAAGATGAAATTATTTCTGCCAACTGGTTGAACTTTTCTGTGGAATCGCTACATATGGAAGGGGTAATTCTCGCATCAATCAGAGTGATTCTCTCGACGCTTTGCGATAAGAGAATGGTGGAAGTATACATGATGAGACAACAGCGGAAGAATACGCGTAATTATTGGAAAAGTAGTTGGGAAGAGGAAGCTGTAAAGGCGGTACTGAATATATCTGACATTTTCGCAATAGAAGAGAAACCCAATATATGCATAAAAATAATTATGATGAAAATAGTCAAAACTTTGAATGAGATAATGATGTGGCGTGGACAATTACATGAAATAAATTGCACTCAGGTATATATTACGATACATTACACATTTTTTATATTTACAAGTATATAATATATATGTGTATTGACTTAAAAACTATATATACGCGAACAAAATATCTAAATATATGTATATATTATGTATATATTATACAGGTAGAGCTATCCCGTCAGTTTTAACTTTAAAGTAATACGAAAATTTATGAAAACAATATCTCTTTGCAGTAACGTGCTTATATCATCATAATTGTTCCTTGAGAAGAGCACAAATACAATCTTTATAATTAACATGTGCTGTTCAGAAACATAATCGCGAGAAATAGACGAAAAAGCTCCGCTCTACCCTATATACAAATATATATAACAACTATGCAATACAGTTATACAAAATTATTTTCTTTTTAGAAATCCATGTGGATATATCGCGTACAAATAATTCTGGAGTTTTGTAATTCCCTGCCGATATGCGTTAAGGTGACTGATTTTTTGATAACGAAATTAAAATCACTTCAGTTTTTATTGACCAAGAAAATTCAAAAGAAC
Organism: Trachymyrmex cornetzi; assembly: GCF_001594075.2. Taxonomy (NCBI): domain Eukaryota; kingdom Metazoa; phylum Arthropoda; class Insecta; order Hymenoptera; family Formicidae; genus Trachymyrmex; species Trachymyrmex cornetzi. The sequence goes on from NW_017298354.1 coordinate 295,716, forward strand.
TGCGTCTTGATAAAACAATTACATCTTGTATTTTATGCGTTGAACATCGCTCTACAAAAATATCGTACAATTATACCGAGCAATCAAAGACCTCGACCTGCAGAAAAAATAATACCTCACGTCGAAGATCTTTGGAAAGTATATTATATTAATAAAGAACTTGAGCATGCAGGTCTGGATTTGGATACTGCGGAGAAACAATGGTTAAATATTTTAGAAAACAGTACGAAGACTTTCATGAATTTTGGATTTACAAAATTCGCCAAAGAGTCATTTTCACTAGTCCATGTATTAATCTAGGCGATCAAGGATAACATATTACATATGTTATAACAAATTAAAATTACATTTAATTATCATACACTCATTCTTTATACACACACGTGCGCGCGCGCGCATACGCATATATATATGAGTGATCCAGATCAATCGCAGGAGCCGGCACGTACATATTCCTCATGAAAAAGTGAGTTGAAAATGTCAATAGCAAAATATTGTAATATCAATAGTTTTTAAATGGTGAAAAGGATAAAATCAATATTAATTAAATTATCCAAACATATTTATATCGGTAAAAATTCTTTTTATCGATATAAATAATGTTGTATTGAAATTTGCAATTGACATTACTTCTCATCAATTAAATCGGACTTAATTTAATACCGCCGTGGATGTTAATATAGACATTTCACGAACCTTCGCAATACTCGTTCGATATCGTGCCGTTTAGCGGTATCCGTCAAAGCGTCCGCGCGGCCAGCTGCTTAGTTGGATTATTTCTGATGGCACAAATTTCATGCCCTGTGGTTGGACATTTTCAAAGGCTCATTGTTCAAAAATTATTGATATTATAAAATTTTGCAATTAACATTTTTGACTCACTTTTTCATGAGAAATACGTACGTGCCGACTCCTGCGGTTGATCTAGATCACCATGTGTGTGTACATATCTATGTATATACGGGTGTCCCTGAAATGATGGAGAACTTTTCATATTTCGAAAGCTGATTATTTATATCATTTCTTGTAAATCTCTCAGATATAAAAAATGGATAAATGTACGTCTAATATTTTTCTTTATTTTTGAATTATATCAATATTTTTATTGGTACCATTAATATGTCATGTATTTTTTTTTAATCGCCCCACTACAATGTTTCGAGAAGGAGATATGGGATTAAAAAAAGTTTCAGACAAAATTATAATCTAGTGACAATTTGCCGTAGATTTATCTCCAACGATTTTGAATATATCGACATTGTAGCAACACGCAGACAACAATGTGTATATGTATTGTCAGCAGTTAGCAAGATAGCTGTGTCAATGTTATCTTGCGTTATCGGCAATATAACAGCATCGTATGATTGCATATTATGGCAACATGATGGCAATAGTACGAATTTTGATGATGATTTTAAAGTTGTTGGCAAATTGCTACTCAATGTTATCATATCGTGAAGGCATTAAGTTGCCAACAAATGAGGACTCAGTTGCTGCAATTATGGTAGCAACACATACTTAGCAAGCAACAAGATAGACACGTTGCTATCTCGGTAGATGTTCAAAGATACATAGTAACATAGTGGAAAAAGATAAGGGATAACAATTTCAAGGATACAACCAAAAGAATGCTAGCATTGGATTGGCTAACATTTTGTGGACTGATTATGACGTAAAAAGAACATGTGCAATAAGCATTATGCGCACTGTTACACCTTGTCTTCTTCCACTATGCATAGATGCTTTTTATTTATGTCACTTTTGAACGACACATATTGACGAGTTGAACTCAATGAGAAATGACAATGGAATCGACGTCGAATTAGATGATTTTGATGTCGAATTTGATGATTTAGATATCGAATCGACATGGATTTGATGTCGATTCCATTGTCATTTCTGATTGGGAAACTGATAATTTCAATAAAGTGTTTTATAAATATATAGAAGTTAATGCACACGTAACATAACGTTTTTCGTAAATTAAACGTGCATAAAAATATTTTTGTAATAATAATATAATTTATTAGTATAAAGCTGTATAGATACTTAGTTTTTATGATATTCTTAATATATTTTTATGTACACTTAGTTATAGATACATATACATATATTAACCTTTACAATATAAAATACAATTTGGTGCCTCATCCGTCTAAACATCTGTTGTCACTAGAATCAGTTGTCAATAGAAGTGATTTTTAGTAGTTATTAATATCTCATTAATATATACATATATGTATATATGTATATATAAACCATCGAAACTCGTAATATTTCGTTAACCAGTCGTAAAATGATAGAGGATTTTTCAGTTTTTTCCGCTCTACCTGCTCAGGATGGATGATGCCGTATTTTAAAGACACCCTGTATTTACAAATTTTATGTATGTGTGGAATTATAATGTACATAATTAAATACACTATTTATTATATTTATTTATGATATTTATAAAATAGTTTATTCAATTACACGTACATTAAGGTCTATATTTACACTTTATTTTAATGGTAAATGCGCGCATTTATTTCTGAAGTTCCATATATATAATACGAACTATATGCTATATGCACGCATTTATCGATAAAAGTGAGATGTAAATACTGATTTTATATATAATTTATATAATTATTTTATATAAATTAATTAGTAATTGTGTCACCATATATATATTATATCTTTTTCTCTAAGTGTAGAGGAAGCAAAAGTGCGCGAATTGTCGGCAGTACGTGTATCATAATTAAATCATACACGCTAGTAACGCAGATTCGTGCTTATCAGCTACGGATACAAGTGGTTTCGGAAACGGCAGACCAATGTCTTTACGGATGTGGCAATATAAAGGAAAATTTTTATCTAGAGTTACAAGACCACTCACGTAATATCATAAATCATTTCTTTCTCTATATTTACACACTTCTAAATTTAAAATAAGAAAAATTACGAATTAAGATAAAGTCAAAGCTTTAGACTCCCTAAAGCCCGAATTCATGTAAATAAATTTTAACCTTTGAGAGTAATTAATTAAAACTTATATTCACAGATCATTATTCAATCACTATTTGGATTAATAGTTCACAAATCCCTATCTTGCGAATTATATTAACTGTCTTTTGTTATATTTGGCAATAAATTCTTCATGTAGTGATAGAGTAAGGTCGTACACTAATAGAAAAATACGGGATATGTTGAATTGTTTAATTACAGAAGTTAGATATGATGGCCGTAGAACCATAAAGCGTGGAAATCGTAATATGAGATACCCAGGGTATTCCTAATATGAAATAATTCATGATCCTATGTTATAGTGAAAATCGTTGCTAAAGTATAAATGTTATTGTACAATAATAAAAAAAGACAACCGGAATGAACGTCGAGTGCCTATATTTGCGATACTTGATTTCAACTACTTGAAAACAAGTTCTGGGTATAATCTATCGCATGCTCATTTTTCGCGCACGCTGGCTGTGTTTGTATTTTAGAAACATTAAATAAAGTTTTTTAATTGCAATACTGATATACTTTGCATTCTACTATCGATTTCTCAGGGTATCTCATATTAGGAGCACAATTTTTTGACTTTGCGATTTGCTCACTTTTTACATTTCTTTAATTTAAAAAAAA
>NW_017298354.1:300402-315108 GCF_001594075.2 Trachymyrmex cornetzi
AATATTTATATATTTAGATTAACAAAATCTTGTAATTTAAAACATGTTATTTGTTTGAATTAACAAATATTTAGTTGAGTTAACAAATATTTGCTCGATAGTCCGTGACCGCTACATTTAGTTGAATCAACTAATATTTTTTTGAAACAGCAACTTTTTTTTCTCAGTGTATCTTCATATTTTTGTCGCAGATAAAGTATTATATAAATCATATATAAATCATCATCTACAAAAATATATAATGTAAATGTCTAAATCTGCAAATGTATATGTATATTCAAATAGAGCAAAAATTCTATGATTTTTGTATACGTGAAATGACTATTACATGTTTGTACGGTAAATTTGTCATATTGTGCATTTGGTTTTTGATTCGGTATTTTAAAAATAGTCTTAGCGTATATATATCATTAATTATGTTAATTATGTATGAAAATCGTTATCGAGTTACGACGTGAATGATAGATTGACGCGAATAGATGGACAAAGATAAATCAACGCATGTAAATCTCTTACTACATTGCAATGCAACTTTTCTTAAACTTTTATATATAAATATTGATATTAATACCGTACATATACACACAAAAAGTTGTCCGCGAGTTTATTTATTTGTGATGTAACTTCATCAAGAGATCTCGTAGATTTTTATTAAAGTTGTCTCACTCGAAATTATTATGATTGCATATGCAATCACAATAATTTGATTTCGCATGTAATTTATAAGGCAAATCACGTGAATGCGAATTATCTACATCGTTCGCGTCTAATCGCATAATCTACAAATTGTTCAAGCATTTGCGAATGCTTGCATGAATATATTTAAGTATAGGATTGGATAGTAACTAGTTAAAAAGTTTCAAGATAAATAATAAAGTTAAAAAGTTAATAATTTATAATTTGACTTAATTATTTTCAAATAAGTTAATTTTTAAATTTAATTTTTAGTTAGTTTAAACATATTACTTTGTTAATTTATTAAGTTTTTTAAGATCAAATGTGGGGAAATTTGGGGGAATTATTAATATTTTAGATTGATACATATTGCGTTGAAAGTCCGACAACCATATCGGCACGCAATTATAATTTCTGAAATTAATTCATTTAATATGAATATATATAATAGTTCAACATCTTAATATTCAGACCGTAGTGGCGCTTCGTATTTAAAGTAATGTTTCTAACATAAACGGTCTTATTTCCAATCTTATTATAATTTATTAATGTTTTTCTAATAAATTAAAATTTTTTTATTTCTTTAAAGGCGTTAATGTTCTTTTTTAAAATAAAATTTTGATATTAGATAATGTTAGACAATCTGTTTTTGTAATTCATTGCAATTGTTGCAATCATGTGATTTTTACTTTTAATAAAAAAAAAAACAAAGATTTAACTAGAGACTATGATGATTTGAAAGGAAAATTAAGCGAATATGAAATGAAAAACCCCTTAGAGAAGTTAGTTAATCTATTTCAAAGCGAATATTATCGAAACTATGAGAAATGGAAAAAATGTTTGAAATAAAAGTTGAATGTTTTGAAGAGTACTTAACTTTAATTTAATTTAATTATAATTAAACAATTTTTTTTAATTTTTATATAAATAAAATTTTTCTACTTGAGAACAAATTTTTTAAAATTGTTATTGTAAAATATTCTTGAAGCCATACAACTCTTATTTCAAACATTTTTTTCTTCCTCATAATTTCAACGATATTCGCTTCGAAATAACCAATTTTTTTTAAGAAGCGTTTTTTACCTCTTGAAAAAACAGACACGGATATAAAAAATACGTGCCTCTTATTTCTGTCAAATAATATATTCAAAATTTATTCAAATTAGAGAAGGAAACTTCAGTGCCTTTCCATATGAGAATATGTGCACACATCGAATATTTTTGTAGTACTTTTGTTTGTTGTTCTGTACTATTGATTTTGATCCAACTCTGAATTAGGTTTTAAATAATTGAAGCACAACTAACAGCGATTTCGTAACGATATAAATAAGGATCTTATTAATTATATTTCACACATACACACGCACGCGCACGTATACATACACAAAATATATCAATTTTTCCTTGAATGTCATTATTATGAAAATTTCTGATTTCCATGAAGAAAAATACATAAGCTGTAGAAATAAAATGAACGATCGCAAAAAAAGTTTATCATTCCTTACCACACGTGTTTTTGCTATTGCAACTAATTTTTTTTCCGTGATAACGATATTGTATAATTCTAAATATATAATTACATTACAATGATGTCACGATGTTTCAATGCAATACTACAGAAAGAACATTTTAACATTATCGGAATCACGGCAATGGTACAGCAATTTTTCGCTGATTTCGCAACAAAGATTACAATATTGCAATGTTTCAGTAAAAATTATTTTGCAATATGTCTGCAATCATTTTGTGTTGTACTTATAGCTAATATGTTCTTACTTTTATGTGTGACGTGTATGTAAACGCAATTGGTTGGCCATTACATTCATAGTTCGTAGTAGTTATCTCCTTGTTACGGTCAGGTGTGCATTTTCATTCGGAGGACGCGTATTATCTAAAAATTATTTTTATACTGCGTTTGCGACCTAGTTTAACAGCCAGAAAATACATCGTGTACTTTGTAAGCGTAAGTTTCTTAATATTTTTTTCAGACATATTTCTTTTACATACCTTTAAAAATGCTAAAAGTCTTAATATACAATCATCGTAATACATAACTGTCATTTTTTAAATGTTTTATACGCCTCTTATTATTCGATGTCCAACCATTTTTTTCGTATTAATCTTTAAGGGGAACGCTTAGTTTCTGAGACGATGTATGTTGCTCTCTCTTTTGGACTCGTAAGGTCTTGATATTCTTCTTGTGTGGTTTTACTTTTCACTCACTTTGATTTTAAATCTTATGTTCACATCATCTATTTAACTTTATCATTTAACCTTTAACTATCTATTGATTGATTAGTTTTAATATTAATTTATTGTACCAAAACAAGAATAATAATTAACAAACGCTCGAAGTTTGCAACATAAAACAATTCAAAAATCAGTGACCAAATAACGAGCAATATAAGGTTTTGTTAAAATATTTAATATAAATTTAACATATCAATATAATTTATATATTGATAATTATATTGATATGTTAAATTTATATTAAATATTTTAACAAAACATCTTATATTGCTCGTTATTTGGTCGCTGATGTTTTAATTGTTTCAATTTATTGTACCTTTACAAACATCATTATACTCCGATATGAATTATATTATACAGCGAGTAACATTCTACCTATGCATTCCAATTTCCTATAGCATTCAACATTTTATGTCTTTTTGACTGTCAATTTTGCAACTTTTTTGGATATACATATGTCATTTATTTACTGAATTAATTTAGAGTATTTAAACCGAAATAAGAGGCTTATTTTCTATGGCTAAACTAGTATACACTTTTGAAATTTAAAGTGAGATAGGTATACGTTCGATATTTAGCGAAAGCGAGAAAGAGAATTCTACTACAGTCTAGTGCAGGAATAAAAAAACAGACTTAAAATCACTCGGTTTGCAACCGTGAATGACTACATGTTACTTTTCTCATAACGTTGGAATTCATGTATATCATTCATGTATTCTTTACCATTAGAATTTATGTATTATATATTCTTGAATTGAATAATTTAACTAGTACAATTTCTGTTGAAAATGGCTCGAAAATGAGTCAAAACATTTGATTAATAGTATTAAAATGTCATGCTAATAATGTTAAAAAATATTTACAGATTTGAGTTATGTCATTTAGTAATTATATAAATTAATGAAAACAAATCAATAAAATCTATAATAATAAGTTTATCTAATAAATTAGATACACGCAACTGCTAAATAATAATCTTGGAGCAACGATTGCAAAATTAAAAAAGATTGAAATAATAGAACAATGTAACAAATGAGGATCAAATACTGTATCTGGTGGGGTGGAAGTCTTTTTTTACCACGTTACAATTGATTACAAGTCGCTCACAACGCTTGACTAGTAGAAAAATTCTAAGCATCTCGGGCGATACGAGTGGTTGTGTCAATCGCAACGTGATCAAACGAGATACGTCCTTGGTGCGCATAAATTAAAATTTACAATATGCAGGGTGATACAATCTAGAATCTAGAATGTCTCGTTATTTTTAGACATATGAAATAATATTTTTACTTAAATTGTGTAGCATCAAGAGGGGTACAATATGCTATTAATAATTTTTCTATGGATGGAGGCGCTTCGGAGATTTCAAGGTTACCTTCATTTTTTAAATTGGAATTGTATGATTTTTTTACGTAATATGATTCCTCTAATTATTCTGCGTATAAAAGTATTAAGGTAGAAGTATCGAAAAATCAATAGTTTACGAGACATTTTATACATTATTCTGGCACATGTTGACAAAGTATTAAATATCACGTAAACTATTAACTTTTGAGGGAGAATCCCGTTTGCCTACAAAACGATTGCCTACAGCTTTGTTTGCACACAGCAATATTGCACACAGCCAATAATCAAGCCTTTATATCAATAAAATATACGCATGAATTAATCACTTACGTTAATGACAGCCCGTAATATAGACTTTAATTGAATCAACAGCATTTTTTTCTCAGTGTATAATGAATTGTGATTATATAACATTAATTGCATTTTATTACATTCTTCACATAAACAAAGGAATTTGAAGAAAAAAATCGTATAAATGCTGTTACTATGCGTTTAATACATACATATTTCACGTATTATGTAATATTAAATAATTGTTTCTCTTGAAGTAATAAAAAATTCTGACGTTACATAATATACTTATACATTTATAAAATTACATTAAATTTATAAAATTATTGAATTTTGCTAAAAAAATTATTGAATTTTACTTAAAAGAAATATTTTTGTGATGTTAATTGCATTTTATTTAATTGGATATCCATTCTTGACTTAATTCGCAACATTTTAAGAACAATTCCAAGTAACAAGGTATCATCTATTTGACGTAATTAATTGGTCACTTTTAATCAACAACGTCCTATCATTATAAGAATGACATGGATTTGTTACAGCCACATAATGTCATATTAACCAACATCGAAAATATGTCATTATTTTCGTATTATTAACGGCATAATCAGCGTTGCTTGCACATTTCCGCCAATTTTTAGTTTGGTTCCTGCCCCTTACTTCACCAACTCACGCGCAGCCTAAATGCCGACCGATATTTAGGCTGCGCGTGGGTGAAGTAAGTGGCAGGAACCAAGCTGAAAATTGGCTGAAATGTGCAAGGAAATCCCAGGAGTGGTATAAATAAATGACGTTATTAATTGATCACTAATAACGTTACCAATACGTCATCGATTAATCATTTATCTGACGTCAATAAGTATGATGTTGTAAATACGTCATAAATAAACGGCGTCATTAATTGGTAAAAAAGATAACGTTATTATTACATCTTAAATAGATCACATGACGTCAATAATTCAAAATGACTAACTATTGACGTCAAAATGACTACAGTTTGCTACCTGGGATGTGTAATATAATTATACAAGAATATTGAATTCTGATGAATGTATTCCATCTATTCGACATTCACAAAATATTCGTGAGATTTCCTCGTAATGCGTAGCGACTCATTCAGTTCCTGACGTATCTATTTCCTCCTAATTAAATCGCAACGGAATAATCTATTCGACGGGAAATCCTGCAGTTTTTCGTAAATCCCCGTCGCATTTTTGTCACGCAAAATATAATTAAATGAATTAAAATATGACTATATACAAAATATTAGACTCTCAAAGGTAAGTTTTGTTAATTGAGAAATGATACGTATTTATTACATGATTTCAGAAAAGTAAACCGTAGAATAAACTTCTCCTAATAAGTTTGTGCGTCATGATGTCCACGGTACGATGTCTGATAAAATGGACAGGAAATATAACGTGGTGGGGCGAACGCTCGTGCACCTTAAAAGCCTTACATGCTACGAGAAAAAGTCAGTATTCAGTTTATTCTTACAATTGGCGGTAGTTCGACAAATTTTTCCAATTCGGGTTTGACGATAGATGCCATTTAATATAAAACGTTGAAAATAATAATTTAACTTCCGGAAAAAATACAATACAATCACAAATATACGTATGTGCGTCAGTTTTGTAGTTTTTCAAATATTTTGATAGAACAATTATTCATTGTTATTACATCAAAGGGTTGTGGGTAAGTTAACTTTTTTTAAAACTCTAAGTTAAATTAAAGTTAACAGCCTTGAAAATTTAACTTAATTAAGAATACAAATTAATCCATGATGAAATTAATTGAATTAAAAGTTAAGTTGATAAAAAAATTAAAAAGCTAAAAATTAAATTTGTTTAATTTCATAAAAAAGAAAATTTTAATAAAATAGTACGAATCTTGTGACCGATGGACTTATACTTTCTCGATCATTCGTTTAGCAAAACTAGCAACTTTTTATAAATTCTTTTTAAAGTGCCATCCTCCTGACTTGCCGACCAATATACTATATACTACATCCTAGACAGCACTAAATATTTATGATAAATATTTATTATTATTTATTATTATTTTTTTTAATATTATACAATTATTTTATACATATTTTACATAAAGTTTTATTCGAAATATTATTAAAAGATAAATATATTTTACATAAAGTTTTATTTGAAATATTATTAAAAGATAAATTAAATATTTAATGTAATATTTATGATAAGTATAAATAAATATTCCTTAAGTATTTTTTATTTAAATTTTAATGTCTTATTAAGTATTTCCATAGCATTTACAATAAATATTTCATAATATTTACAATAAATGTTTATGATCTATGCAATCTAAAATCACAAAAATATTTACAAAATATTTAAAATAAGCTTTATAAATATTTATGAATATTTTGTAAATATTTTATAAATATTGTGTGCTGTGTCTGGGGATGTTAGCTTCAGTACTAATACGAAACTGACATGAGTGGTGACTGGTAACAAATGAAAACTTTGCTTTTTTCGCGTGCGACATTAGTTACGAAAAGCATGCCGCGCGTGGAGCCTTTCGATGATTTTTATTCACGTCATGACTAAAGGCCTAGTTTACATTGTGCACTTGATGCGAATACTAACTTTCTATTGAGTTATCTTATGATAAATTCGATCATTCGCACTACGCTGAATCAGTACATATTAAAATATCTCTTTATATAAAATATCTCAATGCAATGATACAGCTGTATAATCAACCCTAACAATGAAATAATACATATATATTTTGTTAAATAACGTAACAATATCATTAGTAGATAGTTAACCATTTAAAATATTTATATGTTTTTACATTTAACTTTGCTAATTTCGTATATAGCAGCTTTTAGTATACACTGATCTAACGTAGTGTAAGTGAATTCGCTGTTAATTTCGGCGATACATGTAAACATATATATGCATATATGATATGAGTATTTAATCAATCATTTTGATGCATATTATACCAATTTAATTCATCATTCTTTAAATTATTCCAAAAAAAATTTTGTTAAGCTAAAAATTCCTTTTAGCATTTCTTCTAATGCTAATTTCTTCACCTCTAGATAACTTTATCCATGAGATATCTCCCAGAATACAATGGAGATATCTCCTGGATAAGGTTATCTGCAACAAATCTTACATGAATCAAGCACGTGTATTTATTAACGTATTTATCTATAAAAATGAGGACACATGCGCTATGATCAAAAATAAATTTCTCTACTCTATAGAAAATTTTATTATAATAACTCGAATAGCTTTTTTAAATAAGAGGCTGTACAAGATACTAGCGGCACGCTTATATTTGTCAGAAGAAGTTTGTCATTTACGTGTAGCTACGCGTGCATGTCAGTATAAGCAAAACATTCTACTAACATTGAGAGGATTGCAATCCTAAATCTAGTACTGTGTTATACGAAATTTCTCTTACTTTCGTACTTCTTACTTTGTAGAATTCTTCTTGAGGTCGTACATAAATAGAAAATTCTCTGACATTAACACGAAACAACTAAATGTGGCAGAATATATTATTTTAGTAAAATTAAGATAATTTAATAGAAAGTTACTAATTAATGTGCGTACCAAATGCTCGGTGTAAAAAGAGTCAAAGCCTTAGAGTGCCGTCCTATGACGCGTATCGCCGTACGCGCGTATTCACGTATCGAAGGATCCGATCAATCACTGACGTTCCGCCGTTTTACGTACGCCAGTACGCGACAATATTGAACGTCCCATGTAGCGAATCACGCGTATGCGGATTAGCGGATTGCCAATCACAGAATCGTTCTGTTAAATCTACTTGCAACTTTCACAAGTAGGTGATGCTCTAAAAAAAAGAATCAAATGTCAGAAAAGGATTATCTAGTGGCATATATAGCCGGGGAGTTAAACTATTTATTTTTAAAAAGATAAACAATGATAACCTGCTCGTTATTGAAACACAAAATCAATAATATTAAAATTCAGCCCAAGACGAGCGAATAAATTAAGATGTTTTAAATATCGTAATAGAATTTAATGTTTAAAATGTGTGTGTGTGTGTGTGTGTGCATTAAAATTAAGCGAAACTAGTTTCAACTTTACAAAAGTCTTCAGTCGTAAAGATATTTCAAAATTAATACATGTGTAATTGTCGATTAAAAATTATATTTACGTTCGGAATATATAGTCAATATTTATAAATATTAGCAAACTTAACTATCAATTACACAAATGGCATTGCATTTTCAGATTAGCAATATGGTCTCGTGTCATAATTTCAATAACTATATATCGATTGCTACTATTAGTTTAAATGCAATTCTGATCGCGGCTGTGCCTTCTGAGCTTAAATTAGTTAATGTGGTAAGTGTATTATTGTTAGATAGCATTATTATTAATCATTCGAGATTCACAGAAATTCTTTTTCTCTCTCTCTCTCTCTCTCTCTCTCATTATTTTAAGGCGCCATTTTGGCGAAAAATTTCCACATCTGGCAATTTCGCACAGTCTATGAATATACTGGCATATGTTATTCCAGAATTGCTACATTTGAATGATTCTTTTCATTTACACTTTATAGGTATTTAGACATGGCGATCGAACACCCGATAATAATGGTCGCGAAATGTTTCCAAATGATCCATATGTAAATTATTCTTTCTATCCGACAGGCCTCGGCCAATTGACCACAGTAAGTACCACATATAATATCATCTGTGATGTAAGAATATAAAGTGTTTATAAAGCCTCACCTCTCATGCTTTCGAAAAAAATGGATAAACTTTAAATAAATGTAACTTTTACAAAAATGGTCAGAGATGTTCAAAAAAGCATTTTGTAGCTTGAAATCTTTATTACTTTTCAGATCTGTACTTTAAATAACGATTTGGCTGATTTTTACAGAGCTATAAGATTACAAACGACGATCCGTTAAATCTCAACATTTTTTGTGAACTTTGCAAAGTTTCATGCCATAAATGAGAAGTCGGGCACGAATACTGTTTATAGCTTTCAAAAGTGTGAACCTTCTCCTTCAATTTTTTTAAAGATTAATTGAATATTATTTAACACTAATTGATCGAATTTATGCAATCTTTTACAGGAGGGCAAGAAACACGAATATAGATTGGGAAAATTTTTGCGCTCTAGATATAATGACTTTCTTGGTAGTTTATATGTGCCAAAACTTCTCGTAGCTCGTAGTTCGGATTTTGAGAGAACAAAAATGTCTCTACAACTTGTTCTTGCTAGTTTGTTCCCACCGAGAAATGTACAACGATGGAATCCTCTTTTAAATTGGCAACCAATCCCGACATTATACGCTCCACGTGTTGATGACAATATTATTCTTCCAGATGAGTGTCCACAGTAAGTAAGGGAAAGCAGATGAAATGAGCAATCAGTGAAAATTTAAATAGCATTAATATCTTTTGTTAGCAATTCGATTATATAATTAATTATAGTTATATGATTATAAGAATGTAATTATACAGAATAGTTTTTAAAAAGACATATATATTGCTATTAATTTTTTAGATATTTAAAAAACTAATGTACAAAAAGTAACTCGATTTACATTTTTTTTTAAATGTTTTCAGATTCCTCGAGGAATACAATCGAATACTGAACTCGCCTGAAGGGCAAGCAAAGATTGATCAGTTCAAGGACTTGATGGGCAATTTGACGAGATTAACTGGCAAGAACATACAGACGCTAGAGGATCTTTACTTTCTTTATCACACTTTCATAGCCGAATCTTCTTTAGGATTGCCTCTTCCTGAATGGGCATATGACTATTTTCCTTATGGCCCATTATTTGATGGAATTGTAGCTTCATATAATATTAGTAACTTTACTCCTTTAATAAGGAGATTATACGCTGGTAAGTATATTGATCTTGATAAAAATATTTTATTTAATAATACATAACTATTAAAAATGTATATTAATAATTATGCAGGGTGTATCAAATGTGTGGAAACCTCGTAATAATTTGTGTAAAATCGAAAATATTTGCAAACGGTGAAAGACGTACTTTGCTATCAAAGAAAAAACTACCTTGAAATTGTGACACGAGACCATATTGCTAATCTGAAAATACAATGCCATTTGTGTAATTGATATATTTTTAATACATAATAAACGATATTTTTGCTAACTAAATTATATATGAGAACTATCTCAACAAGATTTAATTTCCTCTCTCAAAACAAATTGATATTTGCGGCTCAACAATTTTTTACGCATTCTTATGAAATTATTGAAATTATTTAAAATTTCGGGGGAGGGGGGGGCTGCAACCCCCACAGTGAATATCGGAACGCACCTATAGTAATATTTAAATAATTGCAACTATAATATATATGGTAGTATTTAATTGCATTTATAAGTCTCAAAAACCACGCGCATCCCGTTATAGAATCTAGCCCCTCAATTGCATATATATGTATACATATAACAAAATCCCCAAAAATTTTAATGTAAAATTTACAAATTAAATTTATTATATGTGTAAAAAATGGAAAACTGCAGTTTTAATTAGAATTTTGTTAGTATAATTATTACATGCTCTTGCATTGTTTTAGGTCCAATGATCCGTGCCATGACAGACAGTATGATAGCTGCACAAAATCCAAATGCTGCGCCGAATACGAGGATTTACTTATACAGTGGTCATGAGACCAACATTGCAGGTATGTTGCACGCGTTTGGTGTGTATAAACCGCATGTACCTGAGTATTCTAGCGCAGTTATTTTGGAATTGCAACAGATCCAGCAAGAGTATTATGTGAAGGTAAACATTTTTATCACACCCAAGCAATATATGTATTATTCTAATAATGAAAAAAGAAATAATACATATATAATTATATGTATCATATATCATGTAATGGATTGTTTTAGCTCGTATATTATCGGGGCATTCCACCAACTATCAAAGATCTTACAATCCCAGGTTGTGACACACTGTGTCCTTTCGATAAATATCTGGATTTAATTGACGACTTAATCCCGTCTGACGAGGAGATGATTTGCGACAAGAGACAGACTCCGAGTTACGCTGGCACGGAATATCCTGCCGGTTTGCAGAATATTTTGGAGAATTTAATTAAGAGATCAGCAATCGAGAAGAGCGTTTAGTGATGATATACATGCCATAATAATTAACATGTCTATAAAATCATATGCATTCTGCCATAAATATTATGATAAGATTTTTTCATGGAATCATTCTTTTTCATGTTTATTTATTTAATCGCTATTAAATATACTACGCATTAAAATTAAAGGATTACTTTTAATCGTACGAAATATACCTAGAATTGAATCTTACATAACATCGTAAGAAATAGTTACAAAGAGAAAACTAAAACAGCGTTTTGAAGGTCAAAGAGCTTCAATTATAAGACACATTAAACCGTTTAACCTGCAAACCATTTCCTTTTATTAAATAATGCTTTTATTAGATAATCGTGAAAAAATTTTTTAAATATTGAATTTTGAAATCGTGTATGACACAATGTTGTTAAACAATGTTGTAAAAAACTTTTATTATAGTTATTTTGAAGTTTAAAGTCTCTCCTTCAAATTCATTTTTTGAAATTTATTCTACGACTCTTTTTCGCCGAGTTGTCCTATTTTCAAGTGAATCATATATTTTTGACACTTTCTCTGGAAAATATTCATATGCAATAGGTATCAACTAATTAAATTATTTGAGGATGTTCTGTGAGCAGGTTGAATGATCAGACTTACATTTCATACTTGAAGATGGAGCAACGGATGAAAATCGGGTTTATATAAATTGCAAACAATAAAATCAGAAAAATGTAATAAACCAAAATATCTGATTAATTAATAAATAATAATAAGGCTCCACATGTATAAAACTATTTAGAATAAATTAAGGGCTAAGAGCCAGTAATGTAACAACAAATTTAATTTAACACATGAAAATGAAAATACTTATATATGTTTCGATCAGGTCATTCTCAATGTAACAGAAAATAAATTATTGTTGTCGGATATCTATGTAATTAACAATATTCTTCATGTTCTGTATTATAATGTTGCAAGTTAATAACATAAAATAGACATCGTAAAAAATTCTCGGCAATAAAACCATAATAATGTTATTAAATAAGAAGTCGAGAGTATATAAATAAAGAATGCAAAAAGATGGTGATCCACATCGTGGCCACAAATGTTGCAAGTTAATAATTTAGAATGGGGTGATCCCGATTGATCACGGCTCGATTGGACACCACCAATCACAGCGACCGGTGCTTAGGAGCTTTGTAGTCTCAAGCGCTGTGAGTGGCTCGTGTCCAATTGAGCCGTGTCCAACTGAGTGCCACCCATTTAGAATAGACCAACTCATCGTTGATTCTTGGCAGTAAAACTGTGATAGTCTTATTGAGTATGTTGAACGTAAATGAAAATGAACGCAAAAAGTGGTGATCCACATTGTGGTAACAGTTATTACTTTAAAAATTGGAGCAAATTTGAAAATGAAATAACCAGTGATTTCGACGATGTCGGATAATCTGATTAATTAGTTAGAATTATGTAGTTTAAAAATTGGAACTCCTTTTATTTCTTTCCACTTATATTATGTACTTATATTTTGCACTTATATATACTTTTTAGTTTGTTTTATTTTGTTTATTTCGTTTGAATGTCATTTCTAAAAGGTGTCCCAGAAAATTTGAGACAATACTCAATGTGCAAGTAGATTGGATTAAATTGAGTCTAAAAGTCGTGTACAATGTGCAATTTTTAATTATCTCGGATATTTTGAGACACCTTGCATATTACGCCATGTATTACCTTCTTATAAATTTATGTATGGTATAACATACAAATCCAGATAGCCAAGATTACATAATGCAAATTGTGTGCTGCATACTATGTTCGCACAACTCCGATAGTAATTATGCCAAGAAACGTTTTGTTATCTGGGAACTTAGTTAGGAAATGATAATGACATAGCGTTACAGTGATATTTCCAGCTCGTTTACGGCATTTTACGGCATGTGGAAGGGATACCGGTCGGTACAAACCACGTACTTACTAGCCTCCATCTGACACGAGGGCGTATAGCGATGAGGCCTTTGTATATAATAAATTAATTACTAAGTATACTTATAAGTTATAAGACTGTAATGTTAAAAATGTAAACGTCAAAAAGCAAACAAGACGTTAATAAGCATGGCATACAGTAAGTAAACGGCTGTATTGCCTTTATCTTTTAACATTTTACCAAATGAAAATACATACTCGATTTCTATTATATAATAAATCGGCATATTTTATTCAACCGTATGCCACGGATTCTTGGGCTGCCTTTAGCTTTTCTTGCGACAATACTTTGTCACGTTCTTTCTCTTTCAGTTTCTGCAGTGCTCTCTTCAAACCTGTGTGTGAAGTACAATACATATAACAATTAAATTTTTAGAAATAAAATAAAAGTATCAAACTAACAATTAAGATCGCTTTGTTACCTTCGTCTAATAATTCGCTAAGGCTCACAGTGTCATAGGATCTGGTTTAAAATTATTTTTGTCTTCACCTGAGATAACACAAATTACGTTTTTTTATGCAAATTTTTAGTCTGTTTTTGCCAAACATAATTACTAGTATATAAATATATTCCAAAATCTCTATAATCACTAATCACTAGCAATTATAGTCTTCGAATAGACTTCAAACTTTTCAATCACATATCGTTGAATTAAGATTTAATTTAGCAAAAACGTGCTAGAGAGGCCCTCCACCACCCCCGCTGATTTTATCGGCGGTCCTCTTTTCTTGGTAAGTATACTCACCCGCAAAAAAAACGAGCTACTAATAAATTTAGTAGTTCATTTTTGCAGGTGAATATATTTTTAATGTATTTTTTATTTTTATGTCTAATTATTTTATTATATTTCGCTAATCATATTGCAATATAAATAGCGAAATACAATGCAATAATTAGCAATCATATTACACAATTTGTTTGATATTATCTTTTATTGAAATTCTTTATACAATTCAATATTACAATAATAACAATTTAAAATACAATATACAATCATAAATGCTGTTCAAAATATAATACAAATTTGATATAATAGAAGCATAATTAACAAATTTTATTTCG
>NW_017298354.1:315655-316511 GCF_001594075.2 Trachymyrmex cornetzi
ATAACATAAATTTTTTCTAAACCAATATTTAATGAAATATTGAGAAAAATTGAATGAAATATTAATAACAATTAGATCGTATTTACTATTAATTATTAACTTGCAAGTATTTAAAACTTAATGATATTTAAAGTCATTAATATATTTATAACATAACTTTTATCGCGTTCAAGATAACTATCTCAATAAATTCATCATATCAAAGTCCCTCCGCCTTATGGTACGCTGGTTAGTATCCGATACAAAGAAGAATAATCTTCATATTGAAGAACGAACCCAGATAACATGCATGTTGCATAAGATATCTAAAAAACGTCTTTTAGACATAAGACACCTAAAAGACATCTTTGAGATATCTTATGCAACATAAATGTTATCTGGGAACTTACTGTATTCTGATTCTACGTCAAATTCACAAGATCCATTTACAAAGGAAAGTTGAGCAATCCGTCAAATATCAGATCTTGTTATAGAAGAGTGTGAATCCCGAATCTTTCAGAGTACTTACGATAATAATAATTTTGGTAGTGTGTCAATTACAATTACCATTTTTATCGTATCTTTAATATAATATTAAAATTCGCGAGAAAATATGTTCTGCCATACATCACTCTAAAAATCGTTTCTTATTAAAAATAAACGGACAGAATGATTTCCTTATGGAATAGTGGTTACGAAGGAATATATTTAATAATAATAAAATACATGCGTTATTGTAATTTTTTTTATGTATGAGTACAAAAGTTTCTCGGGTACCAACTGTTCGAAATAAGACGAATCTGATAATAACGGGATTTTAAAGAGCATTTATATTGAAAAATTTATTTTATGAAATTTAATAATTCCTTATTTTTCT
>NW_017298354.1:323636-324199 GCF_001594075.2 Trachymyrmex cornetzi
CAGTCAATGGGATGAGGTATAGAGATTAATAGAAAAGAGAAATATTTCTTTTATTACCGACAAATATAGTTGTATAGTTACGTTTTTTATGCGGATCGTATAACGAAAGGTGAAAACAAAAAATTAATTAAATTATTAATTACATAAATTATTTTAATTGTAAAAGCAAGAATTGCATGAGAGTATTAATATTAACGTACCTTTTTTATGATTCTTGTGATATCGTTCGCACAGACAAGTAGTCGTGTAGCGTGCCGCTCTTCTTCGCATTTCTTTTTGAAACATAATAAGCGCAGAAAATGCTAGATATAATACGAATTGTTGTATTTTATGAATATTCATATAATACGATTACTAGTATGATTAATTATTCATAAAGTACAACGTTTCGTATTATATTCTTCGCGATAAGATTCAAAAAGTAATGTGAAAAAGAGGCGCACGCGATACGATTACCTGCTCGTACGAACGTTGGTAAGAGAATGACTGCGCGGTAACTCTCTCTCTACGCGTAAACATGACGCGCCGCTCCGTGCCACCCCTTGCCGTCTCCCCCCCAAGGC
>NW_017298354.1:324858-341970 GCF_001594075.2 Trachymyrmex cornetzi
CCGAGGTCGCCGGGCGAATGCCGAAGTGATGACGTAGTCGGTATTGTCGCCGCGCGCGGCGCGACCGTTCCCCCACTCCTCGCTGTTCGCCTCGCGCCGTTTAGATATCCCACCCTACTATTGCGAATGAAAAATATTCACGGTTTATTCATTTATTCATATTTTACATGATTTTGACAAAAGAGTATCGTCGTACATTTCGCGCTTTGCTTTGTGGAATTTCTGGCACTAGTTTAATCCTATATTATTTGCGCGGTTCTTTTTATATACGTAATTGATAATTATTCCCGTGTGTGAGGTATTTTTGATATTCAACGATACATTATGTCTCAATTTTCACTTTACTTTTAAATGATTTATACTTAAACAAAGGTTGATAATATTCTATACATCCTTTATAAAGATATATGCAAATTTTCTTAAACTTAGTTATATAATGCCGATCATACAACTTATTTAAAATAAAAAATTTTAAATAAGTTTCAGAAACTTATTTAAAATATAAAATCGTAGGAATCGGTAAAAAAATTGATACGACTTATTTAAAATAAAAAATATAAAATAGATTCGAAATACTTATTTTTAAAACGCTAATAAGAAATAAGTCAGAAGTGTAGTTATTTAAAATAATAAATACTGTAAATATATATATAACTCTTTTATATTTTTAATTTAAAATATGTACTTTAAATAACTTCAATCAACCCTTAGTTTGTAAGAGTATCCAAAACTAAGATGTTACACATCTTAGTTTTGGATACTCTTACACACGGAGAGAATTTTTTCTTAAAGTTTACCTTGAAAATATGATAATCGTGAAACAACATTATATTTCGAAGAATGTTAATGTAAATCTCTCTCATTCATTAATAAAACTACAATAAAGTATAAAATCAGTTTGATTAATTTTACTGAAGTGTAAGTAAAAATTTTTTTAGTACTGTGTTGTACCACAACTACCATATTTTCAGAGTAAATTTTAAAAGAAAATTCTCTCCGTGTGTGTGTGTGTGTGTGTGTGTGTGTGTGTGTGTATTATATACACGTTGAGTCATTCGTGTCCTGGATTAATTTTCATCATTTTTACAAGCATATAAAAATTATTAAATGATTTTTGCGTATATTTTGACATCTTTAGAAACTATTTGTAAAATTGTATATTTATAACAAATTGTATATGCTCCTTATTACGGAAATAAATCAGATGCTCCTGATGGAAGTAAATCACACTGAAATCGCTGAAATAAATCTATCAAATTAATAGAGATTTCAACGATTTCAGCGATTTATCATCAGAAGCATTGAAAAGGAAGAATGTTGTTGTATAGTTTGCATCCACTTCTTCAGGGGACAGTAATACGCGGAAGCACGTACCGACTAATATGTTGATGCAACATACTGTACATGGACACTATTAATTAACTGATATCAAATATTAATGCATATGGACATTAAGAAATATAACAATCGGACGAATTATAATAATAATTTCTATTATTAGTTATATTATTAACAGATTTTCTTCATTTTTTATTACGAATGTTTTCTACAAATAGTTAAAAAAACTAAGTCTGATTAATTTTAATAATTTTTAAATGTAATCCGTCTTTTGGTGCTAATAGAAATGCCTTAGGATTGTTTACGTAAGGTATTGGAGTTTTCTCGCAAGTCTCGATTTTGTAATTTCGTAGTATCTTTACAAGTCCAACTTTACTCTGATAAATAGCGAAGCGGGAACCTGAAAATGAATAGTAGCTATAATATAAATTAGATTAATATTTTTAAATGAAAATATTTTTTATTAAATATATTTTTTAATGCAAAACCAAATGAGAAATAACGTTTAAATTTATTTTGCTTTACCAATACAATTTCTTGGCCCGTCCCCGAAAGGTAGGTAAGACATTGGATGTCTGCTTTGCACGGCGTCGTCACTAAATCTTTCTGGATCGAAAACGTCTGGCTTTGGATAAATACTTGGATCTCGATGAATTGCATAAACAGGAATCCATACCTTTTGACCTTCCGGTATATTAACTTTGGTACCGTCGAAAGTATAACTCGTTATGGATTGCCTCATGAGAAATGTCACTACTGGATACTTTCGTAAGGTTTCTACACGCAACAAAAACAATATTTAATTATAAAAATGTATTTATGTTCATTACAAGATTACAATTAAATTGAAGCAGCTGTTATTAACATGGTATAACAATAAGATTATATTAGGTCTGTTCTTTTTGGCTGAACTTTTGCACCAGTTTATCTTTCTTTGTCTTCTTTCCTCCTGGAGAGAAAAGGAAGAAAGATGAACTGCAAAAGTTTAGCCAAAAAGAACAGGTCTATTGTAACATTGTTGAAAAGAAGAATAAATAGAGTACATGTTTCTTTAATTTCTTTCTTAAATGACGTACCTTTGAAAATTTTATCTAAATAACTCATTTTTTTAATATTGTCATATATGAAGTCTCCACCATATTTTGCATAAACTTCGTCAATTTCTTCACGTAGACTGTTTTGTATTTTCTGATTTAATGCTAACTCGTAAAGCGCATTACTGATAGTCGTCGACGAAGTTTCAAAGCCAGCAACGAAAAATACAAATGCTTGAGATGTTATTAAACTATCTGTCAAATCTAAAATGTAATTTTTTATAAATAAGTCTTATAAATTTAATAGGTTTAATTTTTTTTACATTAATTAATCACTTAACAATTCATATATATTAATACTAGAAATTTAAAATGTCTATTAAGGTCGAAGCTGGATCTTCATTGTTTTAAATAATTCAATCTTGAATTATTAATATACACTATATATGTACTTGCATATATACCATATTGGGTAAAAGTACCCAAGTTTTAAATTTCTAGTATTGATTGTGTTTCTCACATATGCGGTCTAAAATAAAGATTCTTAATATTGCATATATATTAAATTTATTATATCTTTGAAGTTATGATTATTTACAAACAGCATGTGAAAATATAGCCGCAATAGAAATTTGCTCATAAGTCATAATAAAAGTTAACTTCATTTTATTGTTTATAAATTATTTCAGATACGTGCAAAATCATGTAATTTTTTTTATATGTATAAAAGTTGATCTGTGTAAAAAAACATGTATATAAAGATATACATATATTTAATACATACCAAAATCACCAAATTTATCTGGATGTCTTTTTAATTCGCGCAGCATATCGATAAAATCATTCCTAATAACATTATTCGTGTCTCTGTAATCCATGTTTTCCGTAATAACGCGTGTAAAAAATCTAGTAACATCTGTATGTGGCAAAACGTAGCCGAGTTTATTGTAAAGCCACGGAAATATTTGCCTGATTCTTGTTCGTAATATATTTATCCAAGTCAAAGAAAATACTTTTCTTCCCATTCTACGAAATTCGCTTTCTTCATTCGACAGTGCATTCATCTCGATGCCGAAGGCACAGCTACCGATAACGTCGGTCGTATATTTGGCCGACAACTCACGGCATTCTACAGGTTCATTTTTGTTCGATATTTTTTCCATATATTGAATCAAGTGGTCAGCACATTTCGACATTAAAGAGAACATTTCCTTTAGTTTACCAGATGTAAAAACAGGTGACAGATTTGTCCTCAACGGTCGCCATCTTTTTGGTTCCAAAGAAAAAAGATGTTGCGATAACGGTTCAATCTACGACAAAAGTAAGGGATAAAGAATAAAAAATTGTAATTAAAATTGTAAATAAATTTAAAATTCAATTTTCTTATCTCACAAAAACTTGTTTAAGACTCCTGGAGATAACCTTACTGAAAAAAATTACGCCACAAAGTTACATAATGAAATCATATAATTAAGACAAGTAAATCACGTAATGAATTGTTGTTTCAAATCAATATGTAATTTTTTTAAATCACGTTATTTGAAAAATCACATGATATTAGAAATAATTTCAGCCATTATGTGATTTTATAATTATCGAATTTTAAAGAATGTAATGAAACAGAAAAAAAAACGTATCATACGTGTATTATTGTAATTTTTCCAAATTACAATAATATAGGAAATTAGGCAAATGAGAGTTTGGTGCGGTACTTAATGCACAATCATTAATTCTATGTATATATAAATTATATTTTTTACTTTTGTTACTGTTATACACTGTTATTTTTTATTGTTGTACACTTGACTTTTTGTTGCATCATTGAGCAAAATAACGGCGTTGAATCAGTAACATTGTGAGTATATAACATTTTTTGATACGAATAGATGCCCGACTTTACTCGCCTACCCTTTTGTACTACTTCCCCCTACATATGTATGTCCCCAATATGACCTAAATATTGTATATGTGTTTATACGTGTTTTATTTATTTTCTCAATATATTTATACATATAACTTTAAGTATTCTCACCTTTTCAAAAATGGGAAGTCCTCTATCAGCAAATTTGGTGAAATCTCTGATAAGAACATCCTTAATTAAATTTGGATCTTTTATAATAAGAACGGGTGTCTTCCTGGTGAATATCCCAACCAATGGTTCATCTTTGTAAGTGTTATATATTTTTGTCAATTTATCACCTATGGATATCTTATTAAACATAACATCTTTCAAATTGCCAAATCCCGGTATTGGTCGTGGACCAGGAACGCCTCGTGACTTCCAAAAGTCAAAAGTCGACGTGAGAAAATAATAAAGAAAGAAAATTACTGCGGCAATGCCACATAGAATTTCAAAAGGTTCCATTTTTCAACACACTCGTCAATCGATTATCACGAATGATCTTTACTGAAAAAAAAAATGTTTTGTTATTTAAATTTCGTAAACTGAGTAATTTTGAGAAATTATAAAGGAGAATGCCAAAAATTGTCTAACACATTGATATGACCTGTGGTGCACGTACGTATACGTTATAAACAGTTGACGATTTTAAAAGGTTCATCAAAGGCACATCAATGCAATGTTTGAATGCTTATAACACACAACGCGTACATAATACTTAAAAGATAAATTAAATAATACTGCTTGGTGATGCAGTACATTAGTATCAATATCGTTTTAGTTATCATATTGACGATGACATTTCGTAGAGAGGAGAATACAACGCCAGAGCGAAATCAATTCCTCTCTGCTTTTTCATTCGACTCTGGTAAACAGTTTCGTTTGATGATAATGAATTGACATATGATAAACTATAAATTGCTTTTAACATACATGTTGCGAGATTGAAATTACAGACGTTGCTTCCTTTTTTGTTTTTTCCTTTCTGAAATTGTCATTTTAATGTTGATACATGCAACGAATGACATACCTGGTTGCGGATGGCAGTGCGATGTAATTATATATTGATGATGTTGCCGTATATTATTGAGTGTTAGCTTGTAAGTGAACTTGTACTAGCTCGGAAGTGTAACTAGAAATTAATACTAACTGCCGGTGTCTAGATCGAGCGAAATTATAAGAGGATGCTTTAGCATGAGGAAACGCGAAATAAAAACGTATGTCACGATGAATTGTGGAAACGGTATATGTCCGGGATTCATCTTATGTAGCATTAAATATGTTTGATACAATGACTCTGCAAATAGCGAGATACTTAGAAAATTGATTAGATAAGATTCCGTTGACATGTGCATATAAACGGATTTCAGTGTTATACAATGTGTCCTATTGGACGTGGAAAGCCACTTTAGTAGCGCTTTGTCTCACAGAATGATTTAGCCAATGAGAAATGACTCATCGAATCGTCAAATTGATATTGAAATCACGAAATTCCATCAAATCGAAATATTGCTCGAAATTTGAAACTTATTTCGATGTCTATGCTTTATAAACATTCTTTAAAGGAAGATGAATATATTCATTGCCAGACTTTTAAACAAACAAATTTAGAATTTATTAGTACATCGATATTTCATCGTTTTGATATCGATTCGAAATTATTTCTATTTGCTTCGAAAACAAAGTTTTTGAAAATAAAACGCGGGCGCATTTGTTTATGCAGTGGATAGCGCATTCTCTGCTTTTTTATCTGCTGGTCACATGACCTAAATTTACCGAATGGATCTCTGCATGAATAACTGCCCATACCGCGTATTGAATCGTATCTTTCTACAGATAATCTGTAAAAGCTCATTTAATTGAAAATTAAAACCCAGGGGCCCTATTCTTGAACAAATAATATCGCATACAGAAATAGTAATTCCGTTTATAATCGATCAATCACAATCGAGAAACTGTCATTTTCGTATACAAAAATTATATATATATATGTGCTCAAAAATAGGGCACCAGTTTCATAACTCATGGTTAACTCTTAACTGAGGTTCAACTTATTTCTCATCTCTTTCTAATGCTACACTCAGAAAAAAGTTTTGTTGATATGTGACCAACAAAAAATTTTTCGTTGTCCTAACCAAAATTTGGTTATGCTAATCAAATTTTTGTTAGGATAACATAAAAGTTTTTGTTAGTCACATATTCTAACGATACTCTCCAAAGTCTAACGACGTGCGTCGTATGACGCTCAATAACCTATCAGAAAACAGGATTTTGCTTCGTATCATTAGGCCTGTTCTTTTTGGCTGAACTTTTGCACCAGTTCATCGTTTTTCCTTTTCTATCCGGAAGGAAAGAAGAGGAAGAAAGATGAACTGGTGCAAAAGTTCAGCCAAAAAGAACAGGCCTATTGATACGAAATAAAATTCTGCTTTCTTATTGGTTGCAGAATGTCGTTCGACGCACGTCGGATCCATTGGGCGCATTCAGCGAACTCAACAGTTGAGTGAGCGCTCGCTATTATTGGTGTATTCTTTCAGATCATCCAATTAGAATTTTAGATCTAGAAGAATACATCAATAGCAGCGAGCGCCACTCAACCGTTGAGTCCGCTGAACGCAGCCATTATGAATCCAGCAAAAGGCCTGGGAGCACTGAACTATATATACATTGGAATAGGCATCGAGAAAAATTCGTGGCCACAATTGATCAGCTGCCATTTTAGTTGAGACTATATTTGAGCGAATCAGAAGCGTTCGCGCGCACTGCAATCGATGTATCGATCGATGTATTATCGATGTATGGAAATCTATGTGGATATGAATCGTATGTAAACTAAGGCACTATAAACGTGAATATCCGCCATTTTTAGTTCTTTTCTCACTCTCTTTCTCCTTTCCTCAATTCCTTGCTCTTTCTCTTTCTCTCTCTCCACTAAATAAAGAAGATTGAAGAGAGAGCAAAGAGTGGAGAAGGGACTAAAAATAGCGGATGCGAATACCTATCATATGCCGGTATTCATAGTCAGATCTTATATTCAAGACCGTCTTAAGTACGGTCTTAAGAAGTCACGAACCAATCAGAGTGCTGCATTAGCGTCTTAAGACATTACTTAAGACGGTCTTGAAATAAGAATCGACTATGAATACCGGCCATAGTGCTCTAGTTTTGAGCCGCCGTCGTGTCCTCTCTCAGATTTTTCTCTGATCTGGGTATCAATCATGAAACTTTTTCTAGGATGAAAAGTGAAAAGTGAAAAATTTCTCCATTAACTTCAATGGTTAAAATTTTCACTTTTCACTTTCAATTCACGTAAAGTCTGTTCTTTTGGCTGAACTTTTGTACCATTTCATCTTTCTTCTGCAGGAAAGAAGAGGAAGAAAGATGAACTGGTGCAAAAGTTCAGCCAAAAGAACAGACTTTACGTGAATTGAAAGTGAAAAGTGAAAATTTTAACCATTGAAGTTAATGTAGAAATTTTTCACTTTTTACTTTTCATTCTATGAAAAAAGTTTCATGATTGATACCCTGCATTTAGGAAGAAAAATCTCAGATTTTTTAAAACTAATTTAGGGATATTTAGAGAAAATCGAGGTTGCTCTAGGGGGAAATCGATACGACATCGGCAACTGGCAACTCTGATTCAACATGGCCATGTGATTCATTCATGCGATTGCTCTGCAACGATTGATCATGTTTGCATTCTATCGGTATCAATTTCTACATTCCGGCAACTGTATATCTTTATTTGATATTCACAGACATATATGCTGGTGTTTTCTCTTAGTAAATTATCCCTCGCTTACAAATATGGATTATTTGTAACGATAGCACAAGCGAAATCAATTAAATTTAACTCTAACCTATTCGAAGAAGTTTTTCCGACATTTTTATCTGGAGACACGGTAGTGTCTCAGTTCTTATTTACAAGAGTGACAGAATATGCATCTAAACGTTTAAGCGAAAGCTCGGCGATGCTAATGAATGGTAAAAGAAACATAAGTCTAGCTTTTATGTACATGCATCAAAAGCCTTGTTCGACATCCATCTTGTGCTTTTAAACATCAACTTTAACGTAGGTAAAAGTGCTGTGTATTGAAATGACTTTTATTCCTTCGAGCAAAGCGTAAACCCAATAAATGAGTGCTCCTGAAGAATTACTAAACGGTCAGGATCCTGATTATGTTTCGGCAACCTCCAATGACCCAGCTCAACAGAAAATTTATGAAGAAAATGGTAAACATTAACTCTTACTAATAGAGTATTAATGGTAAACATATTAACTATATTAATAATATTAATTTAGGTAATACTCAAGAAGAATGACTTCCTCATCGATTTTGATGAAATTAAGCTCATTTGACACATTTTTTGCATGAAATGAACGAATCTGGCAAACAAAAAGTGTCGCTCTGTTCCATGGACCAAGGTATTAAATGTTGAAGTTAACGATTATTGAGGTTAGGAGAGCTGTCACAGCTGTGAAACACTACGACACTATCATGTACTGTAATCACTTCGGCGTAAATCAAGCCGTGTTAACGTAGTCAATGAAATATTCGCTAAAATAATTTAAAAAAAAGACCTTTCTCTGCTCTTGCTATACATGAAAAGTTGGAAACTTGTAGAATCATTCATAGGTATATTCTGTTTTACGCATGATGTGCACGATGCATCATTTATCCTTGTTTAAAATTTGGTGAAAAACAAGGATAAATGATGCATCATGCGTGAAACGGAATACACTCGTCGATTTACAACTTTCCACGCGAAGCGTGGTTCTACATAGATTTCCAAGTTTACGTTTGATGCAAATTTAGAAACCTATGTAGAACTATGCTTTTGTGTGGAAAGTTACAAATTCATGAACGATTCCACATGAGTTTCCAACTTTCCACATATAGCAAGAGCAGGGCAGAATCTTTTTAATATACATTTTTTAATAAATATTTCATTGACTACACTAAGATGGCTTGATTTACGGCAAAGTGATCGCAGTACATGCTCGTGTCGCAGTACTTCACATTGTGATAGATTTCCTAATCTCGGGTGTTTTTCAACACATGCACAGATGACACAGTGTAACACCGTATCTTATACAAAGTATCCCAACTATGACACAGTGTTACTCTGCTCGACACTGTAAAAAGCTAAGTATGAGCGTGTAAAATATGTCAATGTTACCATCTTTTCAAAAAGTTATTTAGTAGTTGTACTTATTTTGCAATAAAACCTTCAAAAATCACTAAGGATACATTCCAAAACGTTCTCTCTGAGGAAAATTTGATTTGAAATATATAGTACATGTAACATATACTATTGCATATAGAGTAAAATCTTCCTCGAAGAGGATATTTTGGAATGTAGCCCAATTTTGAAAAAAATTATAGCTTTAGGTCCTGCGCACAATGAAGGAAATATTAGGAATAGGAATAAATATTAAGATTTCATCTATCAGAAATCGTGTATTCTAGTGTAACTGGTATCTGATTGATATCTTAATATTTATTCCTGTTTCTAATATTTGTTTTTAGTCTAAATAAAAATCATAAATCTATTACTGATACGCTAAATAATCATAAGAATAAGAATGGAAGACTACAATGCATTCTGGTGTTACACTATGAAACTAAATTGCATTTTAACAAGTATTTTACACAATGGATGTTCTGTGTCCTAGCTAGAAAACAGCCTTCAATAGTCGTTAATTATAACGTTTAATGTCTCTGTGCACGGAGCAGAGCGACGCTTTTTTTGCTAAATTCGTTCATTTGTGCAAAAACGCGTCGAATAAGTCTAATTTCGTCAAAATTGGTAAGAAGTCTTCTTGAGTATTATCTTAATTTATTACATATATTGATTTCTTACAGAATTAGTGCATGTAAGTGAATGAAAATTTTGAATTCTCAAATATTTATAATATTGGTAAATTAAAAAAATGTTATATAGATTATACTAATGTAACATAAAATGTATCATGCCTAGATAGTCGGAAGGTTCCAGATTGAAACTCTAGCAATTAGTTTTTTGCAATAAATTCTGTGTTATGTTTTAAGATGCTTATTACCATCATTATTAAATTGACAAGTTCACTTTGTGATATTTTTTCAATTTCATTTTATGATTGTATTTTAATTCTGACAGTAATCAGCAGGTAGTTGATATAACTGGGGAAAATATATTAAAAAATTTACATGTAGGAGAGACCGGGGCACCATAAGTCATAAAAATTCAAACTCTTAAAAGTGTACCTAAATATAAAAATTTTTGTATCTTTTTTTTAATAATTAAAGCATATAATGTATATTTTAAAATTTAATAAGTATATTTAGTAAATATTTATTAGTTTCTAAGAAAAATATAAAAATATTTTTTAAGAAATGACCCATATGGGTCACACAAATAGTAGGATTATGTAAGAAATAATAGACGAAAGTTGGAAAGTATTTTAACTTACACATTCTTAGCATATATATAGTCACTGATACAATAAAATATAATTACAACTAATAATTATTAAATAATAAAATAGAAAATTACGGTCGAAGCTGGATCTTCGTTGCTTAAATAATTCAATCTTGAATTACTAATATATACTATATATGTACTTGCATATATACCATATTGTAGTCTTTTTTAAACTGCGCGCCGAATTATTTTTCCGGACTAAATAAACGCAATTAAAACTACTCTAGCAATCGCGAATTAAATTGATAAGCAATTTAATAATTTGATGTTATCATCAAGCATCATATATTATAAAGATGTTAATATGTTAAAAACTATTAATAAATTTATTGCGAAAAATATTACCTCGGCCGGGACTTGAACCCGGATCTCTTGTATTCCGTACGAGCGTCCTAAGCCATTAAACCACCGAGGCCCGTCTCAAAATCGTTTGTGTTGTCTACGTTTACAACGCTTTACTCTCATTAGCCTGCTCTTTACTTTTAATTTTTTTATAAACTAACTTAAATTATAGCAGAAGATAGATATATAGCAGAAGATAGTTTCTGATTGAAAATACATATCTGTATATTCTCTGCTTTAATTAATTAGTTAAAAATACGAATTTTCTTATATAATTTAAACTATAGCAGATAACAGTTCGTAATTCAAAATAAATATCTGCATATTCTCTGCTTGTGTGACTGAATTTCATATTTTATACTTAATTTATAACTGAACTGATATTATTAATACATAAGTGACAACATTAGGTTAACCATGATAGAATACCATCATGAGGTTAACAAGTTATTTTAATAATATTTAATTTATGAATAACAACATTAATTAGCATACGCAGTAGTTAAATATCATTAAATAATTATTTTCCAATTTACCAACATAAAAAGTTTTGATTTGAGCAACAATTTTCCTTTTCAGAATTCTATGCGAAAATACACAAATTTACAAAATTACGGAAAATCAGAGATGAGGGCGTTACACTGCATATTTACCTTATTTAAGCATCAAAGATTCAACTTCAACTGTTATAGGCTTTAACTCTTACTTGTGTATTTACATTGTAGGATCTTAATAAATCGTTTATAATTATTAAGAATACTTCACGATTATATGTCTAAATAACACTTGTTTTCTTTTTTTTTTTAGCAAGAAACACTACTGCAAAAAAGATAACTGCAATCATAGAAAAGGAATTTTCACTGGAAATTGATTTGAAGGAGAAGGAAATTTTGCAGATACAGGAGAGATTACACAAAACTCTGAAGATTTTTCATCTGTTGCGTTACATCATAATTACTAATTTTTACAATCGCAAGCAGTGTCAAATTTCTCAAGCTGTAGAAACAAAACAGACGAGGATTCATCCTGCAATTAAAACATTACTTGGAAAGAGTCCTAAATTCGCTGGTTACACAGATCTTGCAGTACCATCAACGTCTACCGATCCCCGATTTTTGTATGATGACAAATCTTTCACGTCGGACACAAGTACTGCGCTTAATAACATACTTAAAATCGAAGAAAATGCAAACAAGAGTGATAGTGCATTACAAGGTGAAAAGCGAAAAATGCTGGATGAAGAGTTTCAACCTCGCAAGATACCTCGTTATGTTCCACCAAAGAGCAGCTTGCCTGAGAAGAGTCCGTCTCGCGGAAATAGTCATAAGGTCCGCAAACGCATTGTTGTCGGCAATATTTCCAAGTGGATCCCGCCGGATTGGCGAGAGGATGCGTCTAGTCACAAGTGGACGATGTATGTACGTGGCAACAAAGATGAGAAAGCTAACATCAGCACTTTCGTCAGCAAGGTGAGGTTTTTCCTGCATCCCAGCTATCATCCAAATGACATCGTTGAGGTCACATCGTACCCGTTTCATTTGTCCAGACGAGGATGGGGCGAGTTCCCTCTTAGAGTGCAATTGCACTTCAAGAATACCTTGAATAAGCCCATGGATATAATTCATCATCTGAAATTGGATCGTACTTATACAGGACTGCAAACCTTGGGTTCTGAGACTTTGGTTGACGTGTGGATTCGTACGGCTGAATCCCATAATTCCGAGCAGAATAATAACCGTGAATCTTCAATTAACGATACTTTCGTAAAAGTAGAATTAAACGATAGTTCTGAATCTATTGATAAACAATCAGAGAAATTTATTAACGTGTCACGGCTTAACATTTTCAAGGAAATTCAAGTAAAAAAAGAAATACCTGATTTGGAAATACGTGAACGATATAATTCATCATTGGATTTAATGTTGATCAAAAATTCAGAAAGAATAAAAACTAAATCTAACGACGCACTAAACACTTACATATCTAATGATAAATATAGAGAAGCAATATGTCATATTAAACACGATCATAATTATTTTTGCAGACAGTATTTCAACTCTCATCATTTTACATTAAGAGAAGGAAACATGACAGTGGAACACTTTTCGGAAAATGACAACAAAACATTAGCGATTAATTCAACAGTCGAAAATAACAAAAGGACATCTGATATAATGGTTTCCACGCATAGAATTAATGGTGATATTCAGTCTTCCAGTAATTACCAGTCTTTGGCATCTTCAAATATAATTATAAATGATTCACAAGTGACATCAGTAAATGCAGCATTCCAAGAGAACAATAGTCGAAAGGATCTATTATCCGATACGGACAAACCTTTACAAAATTCGAAAAGTGATACTTTCAGAATTTTAGAAACTCCTTCGGCCAATGATACAGCGACGGCTAATGGTTTCCGCAAATCGTTCGGTAATCCACTCGATTGCTTCAATAATTTACAGAAAACTGCCAATTTTTCGGAAACCTGCAATTTGCATTTAAAACCTCTGCAAATCTCCATACCACCGAACATAATCGCGTCGTCAAGCAATAAGCATATACTTCTATTGAAGGATGAAAAATCGGTACCGGTAGATTTCACAAATATTCTTCCATCAAAATCTAGAGAAAACTTGAAGATGTTTGTCGATGGCGTGAAAGTTTCTGTTCCGAGCGTCGCGAAACTAAATGTTCCTGTTTCTCAGGGTATTAGCATCCTGAAGAAGCCGCCTAATGTTAAGGCAAACGCACAACAGGAAGATACCGTTAACGATAACAAAAAAAAGACAGTGCTACTCAAACTGAAAGATACTAATAGTCTGCTGCTGAACGTTAACGAGAACGTGCCGATTCTGAAAATAGTGGACTCGCACGATTCACGATACAATTACAGCCTTGCCGAGGCAATAGGAGGCATTCCGTCGGTTGGCAAGCAAGAGTTCGTATCGTGCGCAAAATCAGCGGATAAGACTATTGTACAGCGGGCGAAGATCACGCTGGGTAAAGATAAATTCAAAATCCAGAGCAAAAAGGATCAATATGAAGCGGTTCTCCAGTCGATTGATACCGCGAATATCGCCGATACGGAGGCATTGATACGATTTATCATACGTCGATTGCCGATTGTTACACAAGACGTTCGCGATCCCGATTATAGACGATTGCATCCCTATGCGTGTTACAGCGAAGAGGAATATTTGTCGTACAACGTCGGAAAGCAACGAGCCATAGAGTGGTACCGCGCAAAGATGATTAGAAGCTTTCTACAAATGAAGCTGATCTTAAGTGATCAATTGTGGAGCATCAAGGAGATTATGCTATGGGCGAGACTGCACGGCTATACACCGAGCCAAAGTGTCTTCGGCGTTCAGGAAACAGCAGGAATAAGCGATACGAAAAAACTACCCGATACCATGACATCCACCATGATTTTATCCACATATACGGAACCAATTGCGTTGCAAAAATGGTTGCAGACTTGCCAGCAAGAGCCTAATCATCAGTCAGATAATTATATCAATGACGAAGAAATTGACGTTGAGAGTATTAAGGAATGTCCGCGCAGAATCACAATCGATCGAAGAAAAAATGGTAGTAACAAGAATAGCAATTATTCAACCGATTCTACATTAATACCGATTGAACTCGATGAAAATTTGCTACCGTTTCATAATTTCGTGTGCGACACCGCGCAAGAAATTGGCATTAAAATCGAACCGGAGGAGATTATTCCTGGTGTTCTATATTGTGCAGCTAGTCGCGTAATAATGCAGGTAAATATTTCTGATATAAATTATACTTGCTTTTGTATTAGAATAAAAATTGCATTGTCACTGTCATTATGTTCAGGTTATCGAATGTTTCGTGGAAGATCTTACTCGATCGTCATTGGCAAGAGCTTGGGAAAGAAACAATGGAAATGAGTACTTATACTTTTTGTATTTTTATTGCATTTTGTAAATAACAACTTATCATGTATCTCATTAATTTGTATTGCAGATGTCCCAAACTTATTACGCTGAACGATGTCCGTAATGCCCTCGCAAATCGAGAAGAATTCGACATTTTTACGAATGAAGGTTTGGGTTCGAGACAAGAATTAAATGCAACAAACCAGTGACAACACTCAAGCTATCGCTAACAAACGATCACTTAGTCATACCGGACTCCAGAATACAACTAAGTAATCGGTGTCATTCTTAAATACAGTAAAAGAAAACACAGATACAAGTTTTCCACATGGAAAAACTCTAGCTACTCGATTCATTTCAATCCTAGCCAATTGGAATCCTGTGACATTCAATCTCATGTTGCAGCACTCACGGACTGATTCGTAATAAGATAAAAGCGGCTCTATGCGATACTCGGAATATCCTGTTAGAAAATGTAGCGCATTTCTCCAATTTGCTTTACTTTCGAGTTTCATTATCGACCTGAAAGCGCGTAAACTGAGTCACAGTCACTTTTTTATACATTCGTACATCATTTTCTATGTTTTCCATAATCGAATGAAGCATTTAGATATATATTGTAGAGAAGTTTTTTTACACTTTTTTTCCTTATTTTATTTTTGAAAAAAAACAGAATTAAAGCTATTATTTTATAAGAATTCATGCAGTTGAATTGTTTTCCAACCTTAAGAACTTTCCCGCATTCTTCGAACCATAAATGTCGCATTTGTGAAGAGGTAAGTTAAATAACGTAAAACCAAAGACTAGGGATAAATCCAAAGACATCTCCATTGCCCATATTCATAGTCAGACTTTATATTTAAGGCTCCTTAAATTTATCTTCAAATATTCTTCGAATTATTGGCTACTGAGCATCTAAAGATAAATTTAAGGAAGCCTTAAGTACAAGGTCTGACTATGAATACGGGCATAAGATATTGAAACATATTTTTTCTTAAAATATTTTTTGTTTTAGAGTTTTACATTTTTGCGTAAAAAAGTACATTTTTCTCATTTTGTTAACTATATTTAGTTATAACAATTTATATACAATTTGTTATAAATGTATAACTTTACAAATACTTTCTAAAGATGTCAAAATATACGTCAAAATTGTTTAATAATTTTTATATAGTTGTAAAAGCTCTGAAAATTAAAGTATATATTTTAAATAAAAAAATTAAAAGAGTTATTCAGTATTTGTTATTTTAAATAACTACATTTCTCACTTATTTCTTATTTAATATTTTTCATAAGTTTCCGGAACCTATTTTATATTTTTTATTTTAAATAATTTACATGTTATATTTTATCGAGCCTCATACGTATAAGTTTAAAGAATTTCAGAAACGCAGAATAATTTGCAGTAATAGTAGCGTCTTAAATTAATTTATTAACTGAAAAATTAAATAATGATTATTATTATAGACAAGATATTTAGTACTTTTAGCCAAAGCTGTGTGTAGCACAAATTGTTTCACGATATTAAGGAAATTTGCATGTGTTTTATATAAAGAAAATATATAGAATATTCTATCAACCTTCATTTAAATATGAATCATTAAAAGGAATAATAAAAATTGAGATATAATGTTGGAATATCATCTACTTACCACGCGAATAATTATTAATTACGTTTAAAAGAACCATGCAAGTAACATATATTAATGGTTCTTTTATACGTAATTAATAATTATTCACGTGGGGTATTTTTGATATTCCAACATTATATCTCAATTTTTATTATTCCTTTTAATGATTCATATTATATAAAAGTTGATAGAATATTCTATATATTTTCTTTATATAAAACACATGCAAATTTCCTTAATATCGTGAAACAATTTGTGCTACACACAGCTTTGGCTAAAAGTACTAAATATCTTGTTAATCATTACTTAATTTTTCAGTTAATAAATTAATTTAAGACACTACAATTGCTACAAATTATCTGTGTTTCAGAAATTCTTTAAACTTACATATAATGCCGATCATGGCTCGATAAAATAACATACGAATTATTAAAAATAAAAACATAAAATAAGCTTCAGAAACATAATTAAAATACAAAAACGTAGAAATT
>NW_017298354.1:344086-345720 GCF_001594075.2 Trachymyrmex cornetzi
AACTTTCCGTCGTCACTTTTCGGACACAAAGGCAAGGCTGAGTAATTGGATCGGATTTGCGAGGTACGCATTCCATTTTTAACTCATTATGCGCCGTCTTGGCATTCGGGATCGTATTTTAGGCAGTAGTCATACAGTCTATTCCGCGAAAATTCCGCGCGTTGTGACGCTGTTTTACGGGTTTCACGCGACTCGTAGCATGGCTGCTCGCGCAAACGTATAGCGTCTTTTGTCGTCAATTTCGTCAATTCAAACGCGCTAGTGCCACAAGTGTCTGCGATGCATGTTCGGGACAACGATGCGGAATTGATCGTGCGTAAAACAATGCGTGTGGCAGTTGAATTTTCTCACCATCTTGTCGATGAACGTTCGCTATCGTTGCCGAGCTACGGGTAATTATACAATGTGATGTCAAAAGCCGAGAAGTTTTTACTAGCGTGGTTTTTTTACATAAACTTTATTCAATTGTTCGTACATATTATCGTAATACATTTCGCGCTTTGCTTTTGGCATCTCTGGCACTTGTTCAATACTATATTACTTGCATGGTTCTTTTAAACGTAATTAATAATTATTCGCGTGGAGTATTTTTGATATTACAACATTATGTCTCAATTTATTATTTCTTTTAATGATTCATATTTAAATAAAGGTTGATAGAATATTCTATATATGTTCCTTAAAGATACATGCACATTTCCATAATATCGTAAAATAATTTGTGCTAATTACAGCTTTGGCTAAAAGTACTAAATATCTTGTTAATCATTATTTAATTTTTCAGATAATAAATTAATTTAAGACACTACTGTTATATCGCAAATTATCTGTGTTTCAGAAATTCTTTAAACTTACGTATAATGCCGATCATGGCTCGATAAAATAACATACGAATTATTAAAAATAAAAAACATAAAATAAGTTTCAGAAACATAATTAAAATACAAAATCGTAGAAATTGGTAAAAAGCAGATACGACTTGTTTAAAATAAAAAATATGAAAAAGTTTCCGGAATTTTATATAAAATATTAAATAAGAAATAAGTCAGAAGTGTAGTTATTTAAAATAATGAATACTACTTGTATAAATAATTCTTTTAATTTTTTATTTAAATTGTATACTTTAATTTTCGTCGCTTTTACGAGTATATAAAAATTTTTTAATGGTTCTTACGTGTATCTTTAGAAAATATTTGTAAAGATGTATATTTATAACAAATTATATAAATTTATAATAAATTGTTATAACTAAATAAAGTTAACAAAATGAAAGTATGTATTTTTTCATACAAAAATGTAAAACACTGAAACAAAAATATCAACTTTAAGGTATTGAAACATACTTTTCCTTTAAATTTTTTGTTTCAGAGTTTTACATTTTTGTATGAAAAAGTACATACTTCCCATTTAGTTAATTATATTTAGTTATAACAGTTTATATTTAATTTGTTATAAATATACAACTTTACAAATACTTTCTAAAGATGTCAAGATATACGTAAAAACCATTAAAAAATGTTTATATAATTGTAAAAGCGACGAAAATTAAAGTATATAGTTTAAATAAAAAATTAAAAGAGTTATTTATACGAGTAGTATTCATTATTTTAAATAACTACACTTCTGACTTATTT
>NW_017298354.1:345834-381074 GCF_001594075.2 Trachymyrmex cornetzi
AAGCTTATTTTATGTTTTTTATTTTTAATAATTCGTATGTTATTTTATCGAGCCATGATCGGCATTATACGTAAGTTTAAAGAATGTCTGAAACACAGATAATTATATTGCCTTACAGTAACCATAAGACGTACCATAAGAATTAGCCAATCACAGTCGAGAATTCTTTCGAACTCTTAATTCTGATTGGCTGATATTTACGGTACGGATTATGGTTACTGTTTGGAAGGTGTGTACGTCAGCTTTAAGGCCTGTTCTACAATAGAGTCGTAAGCAGTAAGC
The DNA here is from genome assembly GCF_001594075.2 of Trachymyrmex cornetzi. Taxonomy (NCBI): domain Eukaryota; kingdom Metazoa; phylum Arthropoda; class Insecta; order Hymenoptera; family Formicidae; genus Trachymyrmex; species Trachymyrmex cornetzi. Next base: position 346,117 of record NW_017298354.1, read on the forward strand.
CGTAAGAAATTAACCAATCATAGTCGATTATTCTTCTTACATTTAACTGTGATTGGCCAATTTCTTACGTCTTACGACTTGCGACTCTATTGTAGAACAGGCATAAACCATCGGTGGAAACTAATGGTACGTTTCCACTGAGCGCGTTACGCGTCGCGTCGTCCATCGCGTCACGACGCGACGCGAAAGAAAGTAAAAGAGGAGTTGTGTACATATATAAACTTCACTCTTTCTCTCTTTCGCGTCGCGTCGTGACGCGATGGACGACGCGACGCGTGACGCGCTCAGTGGAAACTTTCCATAAGCCACCGAGCGCTTAGCCCGGATCCTCATACAGGCAACAGCGCTTTGACACAGAGCGCTAATTGATGAAAAGCCGGTTGTGGGAGTAAAATTTACCCCCATCATCCGTTTTTCACCAATCAGCGTTCGGTGTCATAGCGCTGTTGCCCGTATGAGGATCCGGGGTTAGTGAGCTCTTGGATCTGATTGGCATATTCCGTATGATCTAAAAATCAAAGATCTGTAATAGTAGTGTTTCTACTGACTACAAAAAAATACTGATTCTCTTTGGAGACTACACAGTATACATATCAAGATTTAAAAATAATCATACTTACCGAAATTAAAGTCCTAAAAGACGATCTGTAGAAAAAATGGCGGAACCAATTAGAAATCGGAACAGCGGTTGCTTCTCTGATCTAGGACTCTATGAGCGCTCTTGCATTTTATTGGTCTACATTTTTAGATCCAACGGAATATGCTAATCAGATGCAAGAGCTCACTGAGCGCTCAGTGAGCGGTTGTAGTACTAAACATGGTGAAAGTTCCATCATGTAGTTTGTTTTCTGTTCCTGCACTAGACTGTTCTAAAACTCTCTCGCTTTAAACAAATATCAAACGTATCTATCTCACTCTAAGTTCCAAAAGTGTACACTAGTTCAGCCACAGAAAACAGACCTATGATTTACATTCTCCATAAGTCCATACGAGGATGCTAGACGTTGCCACTTTACCAGTCGATCATCAATGCACTCGAGGCGTATTCCCCGAACGGTAAATTGTGATAAACCGCGATACCGTGGATCCCTGGGGAATCTGGGGATTGAACATCGACAATTCAGAAGAAGAAAAGAAGCAAAAAAATGTCAAATGCGGAACGTAACACGTAGGGCAGAATTTTCACCTTTTCGGCGCATTTTGGCGCATGTCAGTATGTCATCCGACTGGCTGGCGCGTTATCGTTGATCCCTGCGTCAATGACACGTCACGACCAGTCATCGATTAAGGCCGAGATGACCGCGGAGTTTTTTGCGGCATCGAAAACTGCAAATCTTGTGTAATATAGTGGAGATGGAGATTACACTTCCGTGGTAAATCGATTGTATCGTCGGCCAACTCGTGTATAATTTCCACAGATGTTCATGCGCTCCAAGAAGTAGGTCAGTCAGTTAATAGGTCGATTAGCTGGATTATATTTACAATTAAATGGATGCGATAAGAGGTGCTCAAATTTTTCGGCCGATCGTTTTTCAGTTACAAAATACTGATCAGTGATTGATAAAAAAAAGTCACCTTATCTATAAAACTGATCTGTTTCGTGAAGTTTAAACAAATATTTATGTTATAAACTTTTTGTACTAAAATTTAAAATTTATTTATTAATTAAACGATTGTAATTTAAAAAATAATCAATTTCATTATTTGTAATGTGTAATGCTATATTTATTTCTAAAAGATTATATATTTATAAAGTGCGACAAAATAAAAAGGATAATTTTAATTTTAGAAAACAACAATATAATTCTCTAATTAATAACTAATATAACTTCCTTTAGCTTCAACACAACTTTTTCTAATCTCTGGAATGTTTTTAATTAAATTTTTCAAATGTGTGTCCAGATTTTTCTATGCCAGTTTTAGTGTTTCAATACAGGAGTTCTTATTAGTTATTCTACATTTATCAATCTTATTATCCAAAATTGTCCACAGAGCTTCAATGTTTAAATTTGAAAACTGTAGAGGCCATTTGAGCTATTTGATGTGATATAATCGAATAAAAGTTTGACTTTTTTTTACTGAGTGTTTTGAGTCATTATCTCTCTTATTAAAAAATAATTAATTATCTTCTAGTCCAAGCTTCAACCTAGATTCCTTTAAATTTTCGTTAATCATATCAATATGAACATCTCTGTCATAATCCTATAAACTTTGAAAAAATTTCCTATTTCTGCCCATGAGAAACACTTCCAAATCATAATATTTTCTCTACCATGTTTTATAGTTTTCTTAATATGATAATTTTAAAGCTTTCTTCATGTTTTCTCCAAATTTTAACTGAATTTCGAGTTATTTGGACAAAAGAAGCGGATTAAAAGAAGCATTTCTCATGGACAGGAATAGAAAATCTTGTCAAAATTGATGGGATTATGACAGATGTTTATATTAATGTAATTAATAAAAATTTGGAAAAATAAAACTCAGGTTAGAAGATAATTTTATTTTTCAGTAAGATATAACGATCCAAAATATGCAGGAAAGAAAAGTGAAGCTTTTTTCATTATTATCGCATCAAATAACTCGAATGGCCTCCGTAATCTTCAGATTTAAACCTCACTGAAAATCTGTGGCCAATTCTGGATAATAGGGTTGACAAATGCGAAATAACTAATAAAAACTCCTGTTTTGAAGCACTACAATTGACATAGAAGAATCTGAAAATACGTTTGAAAAATTTGATTGAAAATATACCAAGAAGACTTAGACCCGTTTTCACAATATATGGTTACTTAAAGATTAAAGGTTACCAACAGATTCATCACTGAAATTCATTCACTGAATTTCTTGGTTACCTTGGTTATCTTTAAGTAACCATATATTGTAAAATCGGGCCTTAAAAGTTATTGAAACTAAAGAAAGTCATTAACTATTAATTAAAATTATATTGATGTTTTCTCAAATTAAATTACTATATTACGTTAATTAGCTCTTATTTTGTCACATTTAAATATGTAATCTTTTAGAAATGACTGATGATCTGAAGACACAGTAGTGTCTCAGTGCTAAGATAAATGCAGCATCATGACGTAAGATACTGTCGTGCTCCTTTACGCAAGCCGGCGAGTTGCGTCGGATCGATAGTATTATACATTAAATGGTAATTATCAACAATTGGACCTTTTCCGAATTTGACATTTTTTTAAATATCATAATCTTGACAGAAATCTTTGTGACTTCGACAGTGATAATCTATCGAAGTCCAAAAATATGTAACCTATCTATTTTAAAAAAAGTATTGGTGGAAGTTGAGATTAGGGAACTTCGTTCCGATGATCTTGACTTTAACGTATGTTGTCAAGCTCATGACCCTGAGAAACCTCTAACAGGTTTTAGTCGTCGCTCGTTATTCATTAAAAAGTTATTAACAAAAAAGTTTAAAAAATAACGTTTTATTTCTGCTATATATATTGTTCCAAATCTTCTCCTTGCATAATGATTTTCCATGCAAAGCGAGGTCCATCCCTTTCTAGGCAAGGGAAGATATTGGATAAACCTCGTTTCGAATGGGAAGTCGGACATCCCTAAGCAATAGTGTAGAATGGATCTCGCTTCGTGGAAAGTCTGACGTGGAAATGTAAATTATATAGCAGAATATACAGTAGAATATATAGTGAATACCATTTTATGTTCAAAAATTACGTTTTATTTATTAGTTTTTTGTTAACAACTTTTTAATAAAAAACGAACGACGACTAAAACTTGTCGGAGGCTATCGGTTATGATCTTTACATATGTTAAGGTCAAAGTTATCGGAATGGGTTCCTCTAATATAAACTTTTACCAAATTATTTAAAATAGATAAATTATATATTAATATTTTGGGACCTCTTCTGATTCTCCACTGTCAGAGTCACAACAAAGATTTCTATCAAGATTACGACCAAAAAATATCAAAATTCGAAAAAGGTCCTATTATCGATAATTATCAAAATTTGTAACAAATATTTTTTTTACTTGATTAAGCAAATTAGTTTTTTTTTTAGACAAGGTGGTTTTTTATTTTTATCAGTTATTGTAGGTAAGAAAGGCTTTATGGTCATAGAGACTTTATATATCATTTTTCTATAATATTACCTAGAATTTACAAACATCTAGTCTAGGTTTCTGTTCTTTGTCGAATTTTATCATTCATATAGGATGGCTCGACCGGCGTGAACGTCTCCTCGCTTCGGTCTGAGTATTACATTATCTTACAATTTCTGATCATTTCTATTGAAAGTGTGACTTATGCATTAATTCCGACAATTTATAGTTTGACGAATTAACTCGTGCATTGCATCTATTTTACAAATTTTTATTAGACTTTTCTTCGTAATTTTGGATCCCACCTTTCTCTAGACGTGCGATCGTACAAGAATGTAAGCACAGGCACCGAATATGTAGGCGAGCTGACGCATCAATTTTTATACGTATGTGATTGCATCAATTAATTAAAAGGTTATTAGTACTGAACTCCGTAACATCGTCTATCAATTTAAGAACATCACACATCAGGTCAACCTCAGGTGCGGGAAGTAAGGCCAATAAAAACGAAGAAGAAGAAGTTACATTCATACATCCTGTAGATTTTTATCAGGAGCGCTGTCAGATTAGTATAAAATGTTTGTCGTTCTATCAAGTTTTGCTTTGATAAAACTGCCGATTTAAAAAACTCTTTAAGTTTTTAGATAGAAAAAAAATGTATTGAAGTAAGTGGCCGTATTTAGCGGATACAACAGTTGCGTGAGTATTCAATGATTATAATTGCCAGTGATTGGAGTAGACCTTTAAATCCATAATAAATTTCGAAGAATATACAATAGCAACAAGCGCTCATTCAATTGTTATATCTGCTGAATGTGCACAATGGATACTTTTAATTTTAATGATAAATGTGTTATTCTGAAGTATTTTCGTTTTCAATTCATTCGATGAACACAACAAACTTTTTGCGTCAACTTAACAACATCTGAATCCAAGATGTATTTTCTCAGGACAGTATGTAAAGCAAAATGTTTAGACATTTTTTTTACATTGATGTTTAATTTCATGTTGATCTAATTTTAAATGAATACTTACACGGATGCCATTATATACTTGTACTTGAAATTTATTACTCCTAATTGCATCGTGCGAAACAATTCTGCAGTTATATATATTTAAGGCTCTTGAGCAGAGATAGGTAAAATACTTTTAAAATATATCTAAATACAAATACAAACATATGTTCGAAAATGTATACATATATACATATATAATATATGTACAGATACAGATATTTTAAAAGTATCTTCATATACGTATCAGATACTTTTAAATTATATTTTATATTATATTTTATTATAATAATGGTAATATTTAAAAACATACTAAATAAATTATTAATTAATTATTTTTTATTTATTCTTTTGAAGATAATTAAATCATAATATAATAATAATAATAAAGTAACTAAAAATTCTCGTATACATCATACGTGCTACTTTCAGCAAACAAAAACTGGAGTTTCGGCACTAACACACACACACAATACTTAATATCCTTACGTCAATTAAAAACTAGAATATCCGAACACGTAAGCAATTATTAATAAAAAAAACAGGATTCCCCTCAGTAATTTCGAACTATAGATTAACCCACCATTATAATTTTAAATGGAATGAGGTTAAAATTCTCGACAATGAGCCATCATATAACAAAAGATTAATTTCGAAGATGGTATACAAAAAGCAATCAAATGATTTGAATAAGCAAAATGACACAGAATCCCTATCTGATTCCTATCTTCCTACCTTACAAGCATTATCCCCTTCCTATAATTTTTCCTACCCTTCCATTTTTTAATTTATTGAGTAAGATAGAGAAAAAAACAAGAAGACTATAGATTTATGTCCAAATTGGGCACCTGTAAGTGCTCGGCTGTTGTGCATGTCTACAGTCAACTTCGTCTATAATTTAGTAATAAAATAATTTATTAGCGTGAACTTCCGAAAACGTTCAACGCCCGATTATCATGAATTTTGATAGAAATATTCTAAATGACGTCAAATGAATGCCCTTGATTGGATTTTCACTGACGAGAAAGTTTAATGCCAAAAATATTTGAATGAAGTTATGGAAGTTTGTGCTTATTATGGTAAATATCGACAATAATGGAAGCAGCTCCGATGCTCTTAATCTTGACATATGTTTAGCATTGATTTAGAAGATATAGTAAATTAAAGCTCCATAATATTATATGTAAAGGATAAGTTTGAAAAATGTTTTTTTTTACTATATTGAACAAAAATTTTCTGCTTTAAAATATATTTTATTGTCCATGCGAAACGACTCTCATCCCCTTCCCCCCTGCTTAAGAGGCGCACGACTTTCATAATTGTACTGTTGCACGTGGGTTTTGACTTTCCACATGAAGCGATTTTCATCCTACTCTCCTTCCTGCCAAAGGGGCACTCAATTTTCATAATTATTCTGAACAAACCTCAGAAGTTTTGAGAAGATGGCATTATGAGACTTCCGGAGAGCCGGAGAAAAGTAATAGATTAGAATGGATGATATATAAAATTCAATAAATTCTCATATATAACACAAATTATTGTATATTTTTTCTCTATTACTAAAACGAAAGAAACTTATGAGAAAACCTAATATATATTTTTACACATTTAATTAAATATACAACACATTTTTTAAATTTTATACCAAAATACCAGACGGAAAACGCGGATCCTCTGAAAGATAGATGAGTCATATTGAATACATACGTACGTGTCTTTTCGTTGTATGTGTATTTTAATCGTACTTTAATTCTGGAAAAGGATTTTCAAATGTGTAAAAGAAAAAAGTAATTGTTATATAAAATTTAAGTTTTATCGGTAAAACAGACGTCTTTAGGATCCCCTTAAAACGTTTTTATACGCGTCATCGGCGCCTAGTGCCGCGTTCTTTAGAGCTTGGAACTTTTTGATCTGTCCCGTCGTCCCGTCCCGCTGAGACAGGCGTCTCGTTTCATTCGCCTTTTTAGTTTACGCCCGACCGCCGGGCGCCGACGACGTCGTGATCGGCTTGCTTATCACCGAAGTAGAACAGTCTGATGTTGATATCTCGTGCTCCCCTCTTTCGTTTCCTTCTCTCCCTTTTCTTTTACTATCGTGTTTCTCTCCTTTTGAAACTGTTGCGATTCCGGGAAGTTTGCCAATCGCCAGACGCATGATGCTTGCCACGTGCTGGAGGATCGTTTAAGTCGGTATGATATAATAAGCGCGTCGTTTCTCCAGTCGTAGCTCTGTTCTCTGTAGACGTACTGTATCATATTCTCTTGAAATAAAATAAATGCGTAACCGGATGTTGAAGAGAAAATTAGAATACATAGGACAGAGAGTTGATTCGATATTTTTATTGTACTTGTTTTTGTTTTTTAAACTTTACTTTTCATCGTTTCTCTCTTTTTCCCTCGAATATCTAATAAAAAAGTATCTACACAATAACAAGATTTATTAACCTTAACAGTTTTACCAATATTTTAAATAAAGATTCATAAACATTTTTTTATTAGAGATATTTTATTTTTGTTCATATCTAAAAGTAACATAATTAACAATATTTTATGAACGATTACATAAAGTATACTTTATTGTAGATTATTGTTATAAAATATTTTACAAAGCTGTAATAAAATAGATGTATTATTCTATTAAAAAATAAACTTATCATTAAAGTCATTGTAAGAAATTATTTAAGATTTAAACTTTCATTCAAGTTATTAAATATATAAATCTTTTTCAATAAAAAATAATTTTTGTTTTACTAGTTTTTTTTATAAGTATTACTCAGAAAAATAATTGAGTACATACACTTTAACTAAACATATTGCATATTCGTTTTATTTTAACTACAAAGTATATAACATAGTATAATTTATGGAGAATAGATCTTTTGACTAGTAAAAACAAATCTCATTTTTATTCGCCAACTTCTTTTTTTCTTGACGTATCGATTGACACGTGTGGACTTATTGTTAGATAAATTTTTCAAGTTGGTTTTATTCAATCTTTAGTTTACTTATGCCAAATAAATTCAATTAAGTCCATCGATTGATCAATAAAGTTCGAAATTAAGGATTGCGGCCTTAAGATAATAATTTTCATAAAGAAAAAAGAGGAAGGGAACAGAATTCATGCGAAAATCGTATTTCCGAGAGGGGCTGACGCTTATTTTAATGTCCTGAATTTCTAAAAACACCCCCCCCCCCAATAGCTGGAACAAAGGAAAAGATAATAAAAATTCCTGGCCAAAAATAGTAATAAAAAGAAGTAAAATAAATACATGTCTGTACTTTGTAATCTTTTCGTTATTATCTATAACAATTGTGCTAATACGATGCTAATATGATGACTTTCAAAACATATCGTTATCGTTTTATTACATATTCATTTGATTAATTTGTTATTTATTTGACTTAAATATGTACGTTTTAATTCGTGCTTTATTATTAAACAGTAATAGTTGAACAATAATATATTGTAATGTTATTTTTATTATTAATTTTAACCGAGTTTATTTTTCTATGTAGCAACTACCGTTTACATTTTCACGTGATTTTATGATTCTTACTCTTTATTCCCGTACAAACAACAAACAACCGTAATACAGAAAGAAACAGGGATCTTAGAATTTTCAGAATTCCGATTTCGTTTTTGGGGATTTATAGTGTGCCGCGATTATTGTCACAACAAGTTATTGGAACCCGCGATTGGTCTAATTTACATACATTTGCCATTAAATTTAACAATTAATAAAAACTTAACTCGAGTACAATTCCTTTTAAAGATGTATCTGAGTAATATTGTTACAAATATATATATATTAATATTTATACTTTAAACAAACCATGTATTACATATATCTTAAAGTTATGTTGCATAACATTCTGTTTTTATTGAACAACATATTTTTATACTTTATTTTATTTGCCATTTTTATTATTATGAACTAAAATGACAACAAAAATCTAAATTAATACTTTTAAATGCGATTTAGAATAATTTAATATGTAATGTAATTTTTTCATAATTTTATTATTTTAAAATATCTCATAAAATTGGACTGTAATCGTACGCGATGCGATGAGAGGGGAGGGACACGTAAGCTTAAATTACACAAAACGCATATTAGCATTAGATATCGCAAAATATTAATGAGTAAAGATACATTTTTACGAGCCGCTCAAAATCCGCCGTTTTTGCTAGTCGAGCTTATGAACGAATTTATAAATACAAATAACATTCGACGAACTACATTCGCAATTAAGAAATGAAGAATAGCAAAATAAGTATTCGTGTACTTTATTCATTTATTGTTTGTTATTGTATATTATATGTAAGTACAGATCTATAAATATTTCCATTTCCCTTTCGGAGGATTTCTTCGTTCGAACTTTTTTTTTTAGACGTCTTCACACGCGTACCCAGGAACTCGGACTTACTCCACACATACAAAAAATTTACTCCGCCGCCCCTGCCTACGAACGTCTTATCTGGACAAGACCATGAAAAAAGATCTTCAAATAGCTACGCACAAATAAAGTCAGAAACACATAGAAAAATGTAGCAGTAAACAGTAAGTGAATCAACCTTGCTGTTTACATCTTATTGTCTTACGTTTTTATATATGTCATGATTTTATAAATGGTACACAAAAAAATTTAAGCATTAAAACGTAAATAAGCAAATTCGTCAATCATAGTAGAGACTACAAGACTATAACATAAACAGTAGTAAGTCCTAAACATATCGATTTTCGTATTGCTTCTTATTTAAATTTACTTGTTTTTCTGCGTGTTATGGCCCTATTTCGTTACATTACTGGGGTAAAAGACCCAATTACTAACAATATCCCAAATACTGACAATCTGATTTTAAATGCTTCTTCGAATATACACCGAGAAAAAAATGCTATTGAATCAACAGTATGAGTCTAATTAGAAATAATTTTGTTAATTAAATGACAGTATAAATAAAACAAATATGTCATACTCCTATTTCAATAAACAAGTATTTGCCTCAATTATACAGTAGTACGTTAAAAAATTTTCTTATATCAATCATATATGTAATTACATTAAACAAATGTTTTTTTAATTTTGATTGCATACGAAATAAAAAAAGCTCTTGTAATGCAATTGAATTTAGTTTAATTAATTAAATTGAACCTATTATTTAATTGCATAAAATGATTAATACAAATCAACAATATAGTCAATTAAGCGCGAGCACGTTATGGTTAATATAAATACTTCTTCAAATTAATTAAATAATATAATTTACATATTAATTTAACAATTTTTTTTATATATTATAGTTTCTTATGTAGTAAATAATTTGTTATGTTAAATTTAAATATATTACATGACTTCAGGGTTTGACCAAGTGGGTCCAACCCAATAAAACCCACTGGGTTTGACATTGATAATTGAAATATACAATTATCACTACATTTATCTAACAATATAGTCAATTTCGTTACAATTAATAAGAATATATCTTGTAGTTGATTGAAATATAATTTAATTGATCTAAGAATCTTTTTGTACAATTGTATAAATTATCATATATTATATGTTTAAATATTACATGAATCATATATATTTGATTTATAGACAAGTAGAAATTAATTAACAAATTACAAACGGGCGAGTAGAAATTGTTTCACATTGATTATACGATCATCAATACATTGATTCGCGAGACATGATCAGGGCACCTATCAAAAAACAAGTCGGAATAGATTCCGATCGGAATTAGTACTACTATTAGTACTTTGAATTACATTGATTCGAAGTCAAAGTTGAATTTATTTCGGAATTAGTACTACCAACAACTTATTAAGTTCCTGTTATTTTGTAATATAGTTCTGTCAACTTTATAAATATTTTATACAACTAAATTCAATATTGATTTAACGCAAGGAAATGTTCCTTCAACGTGCTTTTAATTTATCATTATATGTCCTCAAGTCAAATTGATATGTTACGAATAAAAAGATTAAAATTAAAACAATAACAAATAGAGTTGAATTAACTACTTATGTTTGTGACAGCCCGTGATACATGCATTTAATTGACTCAATCTATCTTTTTATTCATTTAACAGCATTTTTCCTCAATGTATAAATTATATTATAAGTAAAATTGTATTTAATTTTACTTATAAGTAAACACTTTAAAATTTAAGTAAAATTATAATTAAATTATAATATAATTTATATGTTCAAAAAAGCATTTAAAATCAGATTGCCAGTATTTAGAACACTGTCAATTACCCATACAGCACAGAATTTGCAGTAATATCGCTGTAATAACGCTGCAATATTGCTGTAATGTTGCAGCATTGTTGCTGCAACTTTTGTGCTGTAGGGGTATTGGATCTTTTACCCTATATATGATCATTCCGTCACATGTACGTCAACGTCTGATGCAACAATGGCTTAGCGACACACAAGAATCCATTCTAGGTTTTAGACTATTCTAGACTGAAAAGCGAAATGAATTAACATATTGACTGCCATGATAATCATTGGTGACAAACGTTTTTTTTACGTTGTTATCTAGCCATTTACTTCATTTATTTCATTCAAACTTTTATGTTAAGTGACATTATTTTTATTCAACAACAAGGAATAGAAATAATGGCCCTAACAATCAAAGCTTTAAGATCTTTAATGCTTAAATAATTCAATCTAAATTACTGTACATATACTATATATGTACATGCATATATACCATATTTATAGTCATTCGTACTGTGCGCCGAATTACCCTTATGAAAAAAACTCAAAATTTGAGCGTTTGCACTTAATTTAGAGTTATTTTAGACGTTGAACTTGAACGTTATCCTCAACTTGAGAGTTATTATTTATTCTATACAACTACCCTCTTAATTCAGTTTTATTGCTAAAATACATATTATTAGTCTGCATCATATTCTGGAATATACACACGACAAAATTATAATTGAAAAAAAACGCTTTATCCCCTCATTTGAGAATTAATTTCCTTATTTCCCTGTGCGGTCACCCATCCTAATCCTGTACTCCATCCAACGATACTTAATCTCTACAATTGTACGGGAACTGCTACTTCGATGATCTATAAACTCTTAACATTAATTGTTTATATAGTTGTGATATATCTGGTTAATAGAAATAATCAAAAAAAGTTTCATGTATAGTTAAAATATATTTCTTTCATAAATTAAACCTACGGCGTCTATATTCAACATTTTAGCGTTAATGTTAAATCATAATGATTAACACTTAATTGACTTAATTATATTTAATTTTGAAAATTGACACTGAAAGGTTTAAACCGTATAATATTTTTAATGAGTGCTATTTAATGATTTGCATTTTAACTGTTAATTTGTTAAAGTTATTAATCGATTACAAATAATCGGACTCTATGGATAACCTAAGCTTTACAATTTTTTAAATAATTTTTTCCAAAGTCCAAAATTAAAAACTGATAGTCAGATTCAAAAGAGAAAACATTTTTGAACGTTAAAAAAATATAAGACATTTTTAAATATTTATACAGGGTGATTTTTTTAACCTGAAACTTTCAAATATCTCGAAAAATAAGCACACTAAGAAAAAATGTTAAGAATCAATATTTCATCATTCCGAGGGTGACACACATTGACGTTAAAATCAGCCCCCCACCCCGCCTCCTGGGTGGTGAGGGGGGGCAAGTTTAAAATCTTAAATGGGAACCCCTATTTTTTATTGCATATTCGGAATCTTTGGCGTAACTACTTTTAGCGTAACCCAGGAATAACGGTGTCTAGCTTATCAAATCGAATATTAAGCCGAACTTCAGGTCGTGTGTATTTCATTATTTCTTGCCGAGCCGTGTAACGAATGCTTATGGAAATTATCGTTCGAAGTTCAACTAAATAATCTAGACGCACCTTAAGAATACATAAAAACCTATTTTCCAAGAAATTGACTTATCTACTTATTTACTTATCTACTTATTTACTTATCTCCACGATGTAGACATAAGTTTAGCAAGTGAATTAAAATAGTCTTGGCTTTCTTATATTTTGATTAGAATAGTCTGGAATAATAAAAGTAGCAAAAAAACGTTACAATCGATGTATGTATAACATTCAGTATACCTAGATCATACTGTTTCTACAAACAAAAGAGAAAATAGTTAATAACACTTTTATTGTATTAACACTGTATTATTATTTTAAATTATATACTCTTGTTTTTTATTGTTATGACATACTGAATATGACCCAATCTTGGCTGAAACGTCTCTATAATTAATTGTTTTTTTTTTTATGTGAATATTTTAAATATGCGCGAAAAAGACTGCGTATGATTTGAATGTTCCTTTTCTTTATCCATATTAGTGTTATTTTACAAAGGATTTCCTCTCTTTGCAATAGTTATAAACAAAACATTATAACGAACGTGTTAACTAAATACAGTGTTATAAAGTACAAATACAGTGTTATGAAGTATAAGACCTACAACAAATGTGCACTACAAATATTAATAACCATCTCTTGGTAATCATTGAAAGCAATTACTTATCTACGAAATATTATACTATGATCTCGTTCTGCATTTTGTTTTATTAACAACAGAATGAATAGCTGAGCACTAAATTGAGTCCGATCGGCCTGTACGATTTATTAGTGGTGTCTGTTGAATTTATCGTGTAATTAGTGTAATTACCCACAAACAGCGTACAGGTCATATTGGGTATTAGGTCATAGGGTCCAATTACTTTAGATCTTTTTAAATAAAATAATTTTTCTAAGAAAATTTTTTCATAGATTAAAAAATGACACGTTATCGTTAGATTCGCTATATGCTAATTTATTTATAGAGACGTAATGCTTCCTTCTTTTTATTTTGTTTTTTTTGTTTTTCGTACTGTGTTTTTTGGTGTTTTTTATGCGATATGTTTTGTTACTCACAATCAGTATGTGTCTACCGCTCGAACCATTAACATCTCTGTGAGAAGTCTCGTTCTTCTTTTTGTTATGTAAGTGCAAATTAACTTGTTCTTAAAAAAAAAAGGTTTCCTCTTATTTAAAAAATGAATATTGACCAATCTTCTCACATTTATTTTAAATCGGACAATTTAATAATAATATGGTTGTTCATTGTTCGCACAATTTGTTCGACTTCATGTGTTATTAATTTTCATAAATTTGTGATTCTCCGATATAATAACAATATATAAATATTGTAATTGTATACAGCAATCGGACAATTTGATGACCAAGTTTCGACAAGTTAGGACATCCAATAGATTGACTATTAACTCATATATTAGAGCATTCTCTTTTTAATGCATTTTTTCCGAATATTTTACGATATCAATTTTATTTACGGGACGTTCGAGTGAATATGTATATATACACGTGTATTTACTTTTCTAATAAATAGTTTTGTAATTTACACTCGAACATCCTGTGTTGATTCATTATCGGCATTTTTTATTGTGATAGATTTAATCTAGTGAGCCTATTTCATTTATTAATTTGTTTATTATAGACAGATTACGCTAATTTATAAAGATGAATCTTTCTTTGAAATTATAACGATTTGCTGTACTATCTGGTTTTCTAATAATATTCTGATTAAATGTAAACAATAACTTTATCCAACTATAGTTGGATAAGAAAAGGCGAGTTATCTTCGTACACGACTGTGTAATGTGAAATTGAAACGTATACATTTATGTGTGCTGGTCTAAGTTCTGATAACAGAGACCTTACATTAAGGCTATCGTTTTGATAATGAAAAACTTACTCTCTCTTCTCTCTAATCTATATATGTATAAATGCTTATTGCGTTTTCTGCCATGCTTTCAATTTATGCCGCGTTGCGTTAAGATCTATGCAAGAAGAAAAAGTAATTTATATATTTATTTTAGCTTCAGCTTTTTGAGAAGCAGACAGAAAAACGTGTGATCGATGCAATATCAATGAAGTATTGAATTGTTGCGGGCTATTAATATAAATGTTTAATACAAAGCGATGCCTATATATGCAAGCTCGTTTTGCGAATAGGAACCGAGATCAGACTAGGACTATATCCTTAAATAAAGATAAGCAGTAGAAACTGCACACAGTAGTCTGAATCCAAAAAATTGGCCAAAAGTTTTTATTATTTATATCATAGGATAATAAAATTATAAACATATATGTATGATATTGAGATCACTAATTTATCTTAATTCATAATAATTAACAAAATAAAATAATAGTAATAATAATAAATTAAAAATTATCTGTAATGTTGACTTTTTTAGAATACTAAAATAATCTAAAAAATAAAATTTATGTAGATCGAAAAATTTTTGAAGTATTGATTTGGAACATGACATAATTTATATATATTATGATAGAATAAATAACAAAATTTATGAGGTCACGAATTTGCAAAATGATGGTAAGATTGTTATAATACTCAGTTTAATATGACTGATTTTAATACATTGAAATAGATTTAAAACTAGTATCGGACGTTTGAAAAAAGTTGTAATCCTTATACATATTAAGATTATTATTGAATAAAAATAATCCATTATCATAAGTATCTTAAGTATTTTTAATAAATATGTGACATGCATAGATTTGTAAAATTGTTTTTATTAAGTAGTAAATAATAAAGAGCAAAATATACCCAAACGCAGAGCTTTTTCGCGCAATAATTCTATTCAAAATTCATTACAAAAGATCATACGTTTCAACACCTTTCGTTACAAAAGATCATACGTTTCAACACGTTTAATTACGTCATCATCAGTGTATGTCGTTAACGATATCGCTAAAATTAAAATTACAACTATTAAAATGTGTCTGAATCAATAAATCATTTACAATTTAAAACTTGTCCATTATAAAATAAGATCGCATACTATGACATAAGGCTATGATTGTGCTCAAATCGCAATCCTGTACACAATCGCCTCGTTTTAGTTTTTATTAACAAATATGAATCTGTGTAAAACACTACGTTTATCTCTAACACCAATTTTAATTAGAAAATTCTAAAACACGTCCAGTTGACAACAAAATCTTAACATTCTTGATTGTGAGAGATTGAAATAATGATAATATAACTAAAGAAGGAAAAAGGAGAGATAATGTAATGAGATTAAATAATACGCTATGTGTGAGAGATCCACCAGAAATTGCTGTGTATCATCTTTAATATCATCCTTTTATAAAATGATTTCACATCTAAAATTTACAATTTATTTCAATCTGGTTTTTTTTTATTGTGGATTCAACGTTTTTCCTTTGATAAATTAATATACGAAATGTTGGTCATTTTCCCTTTACAAGAAAATATTACTCTGGAAGAGTATACGAGGCAATAAGAATAAAGTCCGTTCCTTATTGCGCAACAGCATTATAATAATAACGAAACTTTCGTAAAAATTTACAGAGTAGGCTTTCAGGCTGTCTGTTTTCTGTCTTTCTACAATCATTCGTTGTACAAAACAAAAAACGCCGGTTATAATAGATCGTTCGATCCAGAAGAGAGGAATCAAATATTGCGCAAAAATTTTTGTAATGTGAGCCGACATATCTCACTATCTCAGCAAGCAATGATTATTATTACAGTTTTTTAAGCGAATTGCCTCGATTATTGCATTAAACGTATGTCACTCAAAGCAGCACTTGCTTTGTCACAATAGCAAAATAAAATTCGAAATCATTTTGCCACAATTACTTTGTTAAGATAAATTACAGATAAATCGTTTATAAATTTTCTTAAAATTATGAATCAAACGCATTTACTTCGGTCATGATGTGCGAAAGAATTTGAATTTGTATTTCGCAAACGACAGCAATTTTGGCTTGATGTGATATCGTAATAAAAATTGACAGTTACTAACCTATATTGTTAATGTACAACTGACATAATTAAACAATTTTTATATCGGTTATCAAATATGAATGACATGTGAACATTGTTCACATATGAATGATATTTTGTTTCGTAGCAAAAATTCAAATAAATCAAACGCGTTTTTTTATATAGGATATAATTTACTTTTCTTTGCCATAAAACATTATTTTCAATTAAAATATTATAAGATATAGTAATGTTTTATGGCGAAAATAATAAATAATAAAAACGGCTTCCTGGAAGTTTATTATAAAGTTATTATTTACACAGGGTGTCACGCAATTATTAGCAAAGTGCTCTTGTGTAGATAGGGCAGGCTAAACTGCCCTTGGAGAAATTTACTTTTAACGAAATCGAAGTTTTTAAAAGTAATTAAGAATTTACTTAAAAATTTTGAGGTAATTCAAAGTGTGTAAAAGATTAAGCCAAAATAACCTAAAATTTTTAAAGTTTTTCAAGAATGACTTTAATATAATCGGCACAGCGCGTTAATTTCTTTCAGTTGTTCTTAAGTAAGTTTTAAAATTACTTTTAAAAAAAGTTTAAACTGTTCAAATTTATCTTTATTCCTTAGGTTTTCTTTGCAGTAAATTTTAAGTATTTTTTTAAGTTTTCTAAAGTAAATTTTCCCAAGGATGAGTCAATAAGTCCTCTATTATTTTGCAGTTTTCGCAACAGTCAACAAAATATTAATTACTAAAAGTGAAAATTAGGTTTCAATAATGTTTTACTCGAGTACTATAAACTATACAGAAAAATAGCAAATGACAAAACTTGTTTATTTTTTTCTCATAGAGTTCTGAGAATTTTTTCAGAATTTTTTAGTACCGCATTTTCTCATGTTGGTAAAAATAGTTGCCAATAAGAAAATGCAATATTAAAAAAGTTGAAAAGTTAAAAAATTCTGAAAAAAAAAGAAAATAAATAATTTACATTTTTTACTGTTTTCCTGTGAAGTTGATAGTATCTGAATAAAAAATTATTGACTACCAATATTCTCTCTCTCTCTCTCTCTCGGCGACTTTTAGTAATTAATATTTTGTTAACTATTGCAAAAATTGCAAAATGGTAGAGAACTTTGACTCAGTAATCCGTTCTATCTAAACAAGAGCGCTTTGTCATTAATTGCGAGACACCCTGTATACGAATGATGTAACAGTTAGTGCGTTAATAATTAATTTACTTGTAATAAAAATGCTTGTATTTTTATCATAGAAAAATAATTATTATGTTATACTGTGTGTGTGTGTGTGTGTGTGTGTGTGTGTGTGTGTGTGTGTGTGTGTGTGTGTGTGTATTTTATAGAATGACAGTCGTACATCGCATCTTTCGTAGCATTTGAATAGAGATTTGCTATTTTCTCATAAAAAAAGACCAACATTGTGATAATTGTATTAATTAATAATGAGAGTCATCAGTTTCTATTAAGTTACTTCATCACCGATACGATGATAAACTTGATATTTCACTGTTTTGATCATTATCAAGTTTACAATGTGATATATATATGTATATATAAATATATATAATAGTATGTAAATCACATGCGACGCATAAGAGAAGAAAGCTATATGTATTTTTATTGCGCTACATCACAACAGTTTCATTATCATTCACTTCGACTTTGATCGTGGATGTTCGATCGGTATGTAAGTAGACTTCAGGAAGCGAAATGTTCCTCACGCGACACACACACACAAGGTCCTATCTTACATCGATGCGTCAAATCAGCAGTTAAACGGTTAAGTCGCAGTCTTTGAAACTACATCATCCGGCTTCAAAGACAATTATCAAGCTCGCATCGCGGACTTTTGTGTAGTAGCAAATGAGACGGTAAATATGTCATTGCGCATCTTCCAGTGCAATGAACTCTCGAAAAATTTTTTTTAGACGAGATTCATTTTGACACAAAAAATTTTGTTCCAAAAAAATAGTTACAGCCTTCCTATCTGCAGATGTATAATATACCACTAAAAGAGGAAAAGTCTGATTTTTGGGCCCTTTGCGGAACCTTAGTTAACCACAAAAAGTTGTTGTTTGGGACCTACATGAAATAGTAAAAATAGTTTTACATTTCCTAGAAATACAAGTTCCAGAAATGCGGAGAAAGTAGATTTTTTTTTATGTTATATATGTCTCCTTTTGTAAGTCGAATTTTTGTACCACGCTAGAACTTAACACGAATCGGATGTATTGCGAAAGTTTCTCATGATAATTAGTACTTAGAAATTTTAAGAGTCATTCATAATGATTCTGTTATTAAATATGGCAAATTATGCAAAGTAGGGAATCTAAAATGGCACCTCCGACATTCAGTTTTAGGGCCACCACACACAAAATTACTTGGTGGAAAAATTTCGCTGAAATTATTTCACGTTTTGGAACACTTTTCAGCAGTTTAGAAAAATTTCAGTTTAATTTCAGCGATTTTAGCTGAAAAGTTCAAAGAAATTTCAGTAAAAATTTCAGCAAAATTTCAGAGAAATTTCGGTTCAATTTCAGAAAAATTTCAGCAATTTTTCAATATGTTAGCTAAAAAATCTACTTTTAGTGAAATTTCAGCAAATTTTTAGCCATTTCGTTGAAATGTTCCAAAACGTAGAATAATTTTAGCAAAATTTTTTTACCAGGGAGTTTAAAGCTGCATAAGCATAGCATAAGATCACTAGACCAATAATCATTCGACAAAAAGACGCCACA
Source organism: Trachymyrmex cornetzi (assembly GCF_001594075.2). Lineage (NCBI taxonomy): Eukaryota > Metazoa > Arthropoda > Insecta > Hymenoptera > Formicidae > Trachymyrmex > Trachymyrmex cornetzi. The sequence continues at coordinate 365,800 of NW_017298354.1, forward strand.
TTGCATAAGATTTGCATGTTCATTGGTCCAGCGGTCTTATGCTATATGCTTATGCAGCTTATGGCATTTTGTATGTGGCCCTTATACGTAGGGTTGCAGTAATCGAATTTTTTATCAAAATGAATCTGAGCAAGGCAAGTTGACTACGAATCTATTAATTAAATGGAAACATCAATGATTCGAATTAAAACATCAATGAATCATTGAAGCGAATTCAAAATAGCCGATCCAAAATGTTTGTGCTCGACTAAAGTTACCTACATTTTAATATATTTTATACAATACAACACACAGAAAAAAAAACTATTCTTAAATCAACCATAATATATTCATATATAAGCAAAAATATTATAATTTTGCTTCAAAGATATCAATCTCGATTTGATTAAATTTGTTTTGATGCAAATATTACTTTGCACTTAATTCAAGACTTGTTCAATTAAAAATTTTATATCAATACAAATTCAAGATTAAAATTTTTAAATCAAGATTACAATATTTTTGATTATATATGAGTATATTGTGGTTGATTTAAGAATAGTCTTTTTTTTCTGTGAATGAATGCACTATCTTCCGACGTCTTCTATTGCGTACTGCTAAAGTGGAAAAAATTCGAATTTAAAACAAAATCTGAAAAAATAGTGGATACTAGATGGCTGATAATTATTTGTTTCACCCAATGAAAATGATCTGCTTGACCACTCTCAGTCAAATTCAAATACAACGGCGAGGACATGGTGGTCATTCTATTATTTTTATCTTTTTTTTATATTTGTCTGTTTTTAATTTTTTTTGTGTTTTGTGTAGATCTTTTATTGTTAGATTTTTTAAATGAATATATTAACAGGCTTTTTTGGAAAACTTCTTCAATGCCTATTCGTTATCTTTGGCATCATTACACAGGACCATTAATTATATAAAGGTTCTGTTCCTGAAAGAAGACCAATTGTTTTCTACATATTTTGACGTTCTAAAATAAAATCCGTTGTCGGAAAATTTGTATCACATCAAATTTCTGAGATATACGGTGTATCAAATGGTCCAAAATTGCATAAATTATATCACAAATCATAAAATCGATATCTAGCTAGACTCAAAAGCTCTAACAAGAAAGCTCAAGAACCAATCAACCAATCACAAAAAAACCAGGCAATATCTGAGGTGATCTAGCTAGTTAAGGTGAGATCTGAGATGATTCAGCCAGCTAAAGCAAGATCGAGAATGAGCGAAAATATAGAGAGAGAATTCATTAATGCTGCTCCTTTCTACTCATTTTTTTTGTGTAATTGTACTTTTTTGTCTTCAAATTGCTTTTCTTTTATGGTTCACTTTCTTTTTTGTGTCCCTTCTTAATAACTAACAGTGAACGAAGATACTAGGGAGATAGATGGAACGTGAAAATATGATGGCTGCTGGTTTAAATTTATAAAGAGATATCGAATCTCTTGACCCTATCTATCTAGAGTTTTTATCAACGTCTTGATGCTTCCTCTCTTAAACGACATGTCATTAGTTCGTCAAACATATGCTATATATCGAGAGTTGGTTTAGTCTAGTGTTAACCTCAATATATAACTCGCACACTCACAGCATTCAATAAGATGATACAATGTAAGTTCCTATATTTGCATTTTTCTATTTATACTTATATTTCAATTTTATATTTTATACCGTTATATATTCTATTACTTTAACTCGTTATACTTATTGTAATTCCTTTAAGATATATTCAAATATCAGATATAAACTCGACAAAGTATCTCTACATTACATTGTATTTGACGAGTTTGCTGTATTATATGAACGATTACATGAATTCTACGCGTTACATTTCGGACGATTTATTTGCAACTTTATTCTCTAATGACGAAATGCTGTAAATCCGTTACTTACTAAATTGTATTGAAAATGATCTAAACATAGGGTTGGAACCGTTTATATTTGTAATAATCTATGTAAAAAAAGACGTTTATATTTATAATGATCTATGTAATAAAGATAAAGAAACAGCTAGTGTATGGTCCTTATATAGGTATTTTTTTTTTAAATTATACAGTTATTTCGGTTTAAAATTTTGCGGGCGACTACTACCTTTTCAGTTTCAGCTCTGCGGTGTAGCTAACTCTCGCATTGATCAGATGATAACATGTTAACACCTTAATCATCAATGCGACAGTTGGAAGTTAGCGACAACGCAGGACCGAAGTTGAAAAGGTATTAGTCGCCCACAAAATTTTAAACTGAAATAACTTGCATAATTTGAAAAATTTTGTTATATCATACATCGTTGTATTCGTTAGAACGAAAGATATAATTTTTATTATATCGTAATATTTACTTTACGTGCAAAAATTATGCATACCCCTCCTTTCTTTAACATTGATAACATTGATAATTTTTCTAAGTAATCACTGTTTGCAATGGAGTTCAGTTAGAACCGTTTAATTTGATATTATATTTGTTAGATCTCTCTATTTCGGTTAGTCTACAAGATAAAAAAGGAGTTTTTTACTATTTATACGGGGATATATATTCTATATACTTTTAATCATGGCATAAAGTATTCTATTCACAAGGATGCGTCATCTTGAACATGCTGACTGCTTTTTGACCAATCAAAACGTTGCCCCAAATTGTAAAAAGGAACTTGATTGCTACCATATGCATTTCATTAACTTTGGGGCAAGCATTTGATTGGTGGTTCTGATTTAGTCTGCCGCCATTATGCACAATGGAATATATTCTTATATTCTTATACCATATAATTCATGAAAAATTTAGAAGATTTTTTAAAACAATTTTACAATATGCATGATGGACACCAGCTTCAATAAATTGAATATTTTTATTAGAGTACAAAAAGATAATTTATCTACTCTCTCGCACTCAAATGTCGTACAGAATTGATTGCGGTGATAATGTCTCATACGTAACCCAAACCGGACGTTTATTAAAAACGAGAATAAGAACTAAACAGAAATACTAACATTCTATTGTTCTGGAATATAAAGTTAATTTTGAACATGAATTCGTTTGGAATGATATTAGATTTTAGACGAAGAAAAAATTTTAAATAAGAGATTGATTTCCAAAATGACACATATTCGAAAGCAAAAGCAGGGTTTAAATTTATAAAATAATACTAATATCTTAGATCCATTAATTATATTTCGACCTTTTCATGAATTTTTTATCCTTCCATACTTTTATTTATTAATTCTTTGTATAAACATGTTTACGAATTTAAGAATTTATTGTCAAATATTTACTTATTAAATAATAAAGGTTTAAAGGCTTATCTCAATGAAACTTGAAGACACCCAAATTCTAAAATGTTTTTTTACAACGACTACAGGCATTATCTAATAATTAATTTTCTACTAAATAGTTCTCAATCTAAGAACAATAAATTCTTGGTGGAACCAATAGATAGCATTTATTAATTTAGTATAAGAAACGCTATCTCATATTAGGCGTCTATCTCATGATTATATTTTATAGTACTGTAAAATAAAATGTTTTAACATTTTTTTTGTTTCTATTCAAAGTTTTTCTTTCTCAAGTTTTTAGTCAGGGAATTTTTTCAAAAAATGATCGGAAAAATCAAGAAAAATAAGGAAAATTTCCTTCTGTATTTCGCTAACAGCCCTATTAAGAGTTCGAGTACTATTTGTAAAAGATTCGATTTTGTACGATAAAAAGTACTTTGTAAGTATATTTCGAATCTTGTAGATATTCGTTTGTAAGATTCGAAACTAACCAGTTGGGATCGATTACTTTGCAAGTATAAAGTACGAAACATTATTTCTTATAAGTATTATTCGAAAATGAAGCTAAATTATTGGATTTGACTTGAATTTTTAAGTACATATTGAATTTGATCCCATCTCTACTCATGATAGGGGACTTTCCTCTGTTATCTTTGTACGAGTGTTTATAAGATATTTTATATGTTATTCTAGCACAGTTTAACATGAAATCTCTTTATCATAGAATATCTCGTAAATTATTTATTGTTTGGAACTGTATTTTAATATACTTTTATGCACAGAATAATGCGATGAATCAATTGTTGTAAAGAAAGTACATAGCTTCTTTTTACAAAAGACACGCAGTTGCAAACTACATAATTTTTTTGTGCACTTTAATTTGGCATATAAAATTCGAAATAAAACGTTTTTTTTTTGTAGTTTACAATTATTTCTTCAACGAGCACAGCCAATAATCAACACAGATAACTGACAATAACAATGGCGATCGGCGAAGAAGCCGGTAATGGGGGCATCAGCAGCTTCGGTCTAGAAGATGACGCTGCCGGATCGATCCGAATAGTCAATCGCACAACCACAGATGATCCAATCGGTACGTCAAGTCATGTTCAGGCCGACCTCGATAATTTCGATTCAGGCAATCCCCTTCTGGCTGAGAGCGCGGCAGTAACGATTGATGCACCGATCGGAAAGCTTAGGAGAATACATAAAATGGAGAATGCGGTGGCGTCACAGACGGATGGTAGTGCGATGTGCCGAAAGGGAGATTTCGATGATGAAAACCACGCAAACGAGCCGGCGAATACGATCGTCGAGCCACCTGATGGTGGCCTCAGGGCCTGGATGATTATGGTCGGTAGCTTCACAATCAACGGTGTACTGTTCAGCATCATCAATTCGTATTCCCTCATCTATCAAGAGCTACAAAAACGACTGATAGAAGCCGGCGAAACCGAAGTCTCCTCCAAAGCAGGTACGAAACCTTTCCACGATATTAACTTTAAAAGAGATAATATTGTGGCACATTATTAATTTTACTTCTTAATTTTGTAAGAAATAATTATCGTAAGTATGTTTTATCGATTTGATATTCTGTTGTAATATCTTAGAAAGCATAAAATTTATAAACAATAAAAACATGGACTAGATGAGTTAGCGCGAGAAGTAGTGCGCAAATCAACAATGTCGAATTTAAAATTAATAAATATAATATAATGTAAAATAAACGTTTCGGCTCTAGATTAAATTTGAGCTATCTTCATAAAAATTTACAGTAAAAAATTAAAAATTATAAAGGATCAAAATATAGTCGCATTTACAAATGTAAAAATTAAAAAGATTACACAATATAGTCGCATTTACATCATACCATTATAAAATTTATTTGCTTTAATTAGCTTCAATAATATTATGATACAATCGTTTGATTACAACGTATTTTTATAAAAAAGAAAGAAAAAATTATTTAATTTTAATTCACTGTTAAGTTCTTCGGCTTAAAAATTAGAAGCGAAGTCCTCTAACGAGGAGATCTTATGGCTCTGGCACACAGAATGCGGCAACGCTTGCCGCGCGAATGGTATAGCGCAATAGTCAATCAATTTATCGCTTTTCCATGAAAGCAAAAGAATAATTATCGTTTGTCTTTGCTTGCTTTGCTGTTTGCTCTTTTCGCATTTAAATCAAATCGCATTGAGAGGAAGGAATTATTCCTAGGTGTAATAAATATAAAATAGACCGCGCGTTTTAATGAAATTGCCACTATCGATTTAAAAAGAAAGAGATAGTTTGGTACGTATCACTCTTTTTTTTTAATATTAATAATAGGATTAATAATATTAATAAACACAATGACTCATGAAATTTATGAAATTAATTAATGGAACTATCTGAATGACATATAAATTAAAAGTCACGAGGGTGATTGTTTATATAGACAGAGCCCTTAAATACCAAGGATTTAAATTGTACGACAATTAGACAGTCATTTATAGTAATAGAAGCTAATTCGTGCTACTCTCTTGTTGATGCTACTTAATCATCAATCCTCATAATGGAAAGAGAAATATAATTCATAAATTGTTAATCTACGCTGTTAATTTATAACATGCATTCGATCGATCGATTCTCTCATTAGATTAATTAACTTGCCTATTATTGATACATGCATGTTTATTATTCCAGATTTTTAGTTATCTCTTTATTCTTTGTTATGAAACGATGAAAATGCTTGCTCTCGAGGCCTGACATTTATTTAACAGAATTTTAATCGATTTAATTATATCAAATTTAATTACAGATATAAAAAATATAAATGTTGAGAGTATTAATTAAGAAATAAAACAGCAAATAACGACATAATTTTGAAATTAAAAGAAATAAACGATGAATGCCTCCTTTTTTAACAAAAAGAATCGTTTTCGATTCTGTGAGCATTTTATTATTTATCAGACAACTTGGCAAAATTGTTTCAGCTTTAGTAGGCTCACTAACTATTGGAACCACGTTCTTTCTGTCTCCGGTCGCCGGTATATTAACGGATAAGTTCGGCATCCAGACAACTACCTTCGTGGGAGGTGCAATTGCATCCGTTGGCCTGCTTCTTTCCTCGCTACTGACGGCCAAGGTAACGGAAGATAAAAAGATGCTTCTAATAATTGTGATCTCTATTCAAATTTGTTTCGGAATTGTACACGTTACCGTTACATGTGTCTGTCAGGTGGAACTGCTTTTTTTAACATACGGTGTTATGTACGGGCTTGGTGCAAGTCTCGCTTATACCCCTAGTCTAGCGATATTGGGTCACTACTTCAAAAAATATCTGGGACTGGTGAACGGTATTGTCACAGCCGGAAGCTCAATATTCACGACACTATTGCCATCTCTAATGGAGGTCCTGATACTGCGTTTAGGCCTAGAAGGAACATTGAGGAGCTTGGCCGTACTCACAGCTATTATCATGGCTTGCGCGATTCTTTTTAAGCCAATTCCATGTAAGTTTTTTTGAAACTCGTATTTATGTAAGTTTATATCCCTAGAACAAATTTTTTTTTAGAATTTTTCGTAGAATTTTTCAGAATTTCTATATAAGTTTAAACATTTTTCATAATTTCTATATGATTTTATTTTAACATAATTTTTTAAAAATAACTTTTCCAAAATTTCTCAAATTTTTTTGTAACGAATTAAAACACTTCAGAAATACTAAAAAAATCAGAAATATACCGAGCTAAGTATACTTTTACTCAAATATTTTTATTGTAAAAACAGTATTTGTAATATAATTGTATTTTAATTTCGTATTTCAGCAGAGCACATAAAAGTATTTTGTATTTTGTATTTCAACAAAGCATATACAAGTATTTTGTATTTCAAATCGAAAGATTAAAAGTATTTTATATTTTGTATTTCAAATACCAAGCTTGACAATCAATCTTATTATTTGAATTACAAAATACAAAATACTTTCAATCTTTCGATTTGAAATACAAAATACAAAATATTTTTCCCGCTGAAATACAAATATAATTGTATTATTTTATTAAAGTATACCTTTTTAAAGATGCTTATTAACATCAAAAAATTATTAAATTGTTTGTATAATTGATAAAAGTACCGATTAGGAGACCTCAATGACCTAGACCTTGACATATGTTATCAAAGTCATGACTCCAAGTAACCTCCAACAGGTTTTGGCCGCCGCTCGTTATGCATAAAAAAATTACACAGGCCGACAAAATTTAGGCAAACTTTGAAAGATGTTTCCGTAGGATTTTAATGCAAGCGATTACGTTATCCGTTTTTTTCCATCACCCTACATTTTTTAAATAATTGCAAAAACAGTTTTTTCGGAAGTAAATTTTTTATTAATTTTTTCTGAGGCTAAACAGAAAATGATATCGAGGTATGTTTTGTGGCATTTAACTCAGAAATGTTCCAATAACACAAAAAATATTTTTTCGATGCTTATAAAAATGTTATGTAAACCGCACACAAAAATCTTTGGAAGAATCGTAAAAAACCGGAAAGAATTGACAAATTTTGAAATATAAAACCAAATAATTAAAAAAAAACCATAAAAAATATCTAACAATTTATATTAATATCTGTATATTTTTAGTTTAAATCCTTTTTTGAAAAACTAATTTCCGACCATTTGTTCAGAAGTTATTAAATTTAAAGTTCTCTGAAGACACTCGCCCCAGAAAGTCGAGAGGTCCCAGATTCGAATCCTGAGGTATTTTTCGCAATATAAGTTCTTTACCGAATTAATTTAGGAAGGGGATTATTTTATATATAGGAATGTCCGAATGTTTCGGTTCCTCATCGTTTTTATATTATTAGCGTGTCAAATCGATTGTGATTAATGTCCGAATATTTCGGCGTACATCTGAGATAATTAAATTTAAAAATTAAGAATACATATTATATTTATAACATCTAACTTTGACTGATCATTGACGCTCTTTACCATATGTATGTTGTACAATTAAACGGTTGAATCTTATTTCTTATACATATATCAGAAGTAAAATGTTATTTTCTTCAAACTTTTTTGTTACAATAATAACTTTTTAACGAATAACGAGCGATGGTTGAAACCTGTTGGAAGTCACTCGGGGTCATGATCTTGACAGTACATGTCAAGGTAAAGGTCATTGGGATTGGGTCGGTACTTTTACCAGAGACATTAATGAGCACTTTTTTCAGTAACATCGCAAAGAGACAAATCACATAAAACGAAATCTTTACGAAACCATCTGAACGAATTCGTAAACGTATCTATCTGGAAGAAAAAACGATACGTCGTATGGGCTGTTTCTATTCCTCTCGCTCTTTTTGGGTAAGTTGATTGTTTGTGTATAATTATACTTACAAATAGCCACTTGCAGCACAAAAGTTGCAGCAACACAGTCTACAGACATAGTATCTCTAGACTCGTCTTCAGGTAGTTGGAACCAAGCATCGCAAAAACATTCGATGATTCATTCCCGTTGTCCTTTTTATTATTGTACAATAACATTTAACTTTAACGATGACTTTTGCTATGACATAGGAACAGAGGTTATTTTCGATTAGAACTCCATGAAGAATTTATTGTCAAATATTTACTTATTAAATAATAAAGGTTTAAAGGCTCATCTAAATGAAACTTGAAGACACCCAAATTCTAAAATGTTTTTTTTACAACTATAGGCATGATCTAATAATAAATTTTCCACTAAATAGTTTTCAATCCAAGAGCAATAACTTCATGATGAATTTACCAATAGATAGAGTTTATTAATTTAGCAGAAACGCCGCTTTCTCATATTAGGTGCCTATCTCATAATAAGGGACTTTCCTTTATATGAGAGAGGAAATGAAGAAGTTACAAAGTACTGAAGTTAGGGAAGTTCTACTGTAGATGCTTTTAGTTGTTAACGCTAGAGAGCCTCATAGGCTCAAGGAGGCTCAAGGAGCATCAAGGAGGCTTTCTAGTTAATGTTCTTGGCGTTCTCATTCGCGATCGAATGCGAAGGGAAAGCCTCAATTAGCCCATAGAAGAAGGGGCGCAATTGCATGCGCAGATCGGTTTTTAGGAACAATCGGCCTCTTCGTCAGTTCAGTTCTTGTTAAGATGCATGTGCATAAGCACGAATAAAATGTATTTCCTGAAAAGTACCACCAACGTCTGATTATCTCAATTAGAGATTTCGCCTGATTATAGCACCTATCTCTTTCTTATTTGAATGTGAAGAATTGAACTTTCACTATATAAATTTTGTTTTATTCCGTTTTTACAGAAATAAAAAAGTTCGATCGTTATTTTAGATACTTCGTCCCATACGTTCACATAGGAAAGTTCGTGACTACGACATTCAAAGACGCCGATAGCAAGCTGCCGGTCATGTGCGTCGGTATCACCTCCGGTATTGGCCGTTTAATTTTTGGCTACATCGCCGACCTACCGAAAGTAAACCGAATATTCTTGCAGCAAGTGAGTACTCGATAAGACCTTCGAGCTTCTAACAGTATGTTTAAAATCTTTTTTTTTTTTTTTTATAAAATAAAATACCTTAGCACTTCTCTTTCTTTTGCTAAAATCTTGATACAAAAAAATAAAGAACCATTTTTTTCAGATATCATTTGTAAGTATCGGCATCCTCACGATGCTCCTTCCAGTCACTAAATCGTTCCTCATGCTCCTCATCATTTCGCTGGGGATGGGACTGTTCGATGGATGCTTTATATCGTTACTTGGTCCGATTGCATTCGATATTTGCGGCCGTAGCGGCGCAACTCAAGCCATAGGCTTTCTTCTGGGGATGTGTTCTATACCTCTAACGGTTGGTCCACCAATCGCGGGACTCCTATACGATCATACTGGTAATGATTTTCATAACTGCCTTACACGTACTAATAATAGAATAAGAGAGTACTTTTTAGTGAATAAGGAGCAGAAAAATGTTTTGTTTATTTTAGTCTTATATCGTCCAATTTAAAATTAATAATTAACATATACACCGCCGTTCTTAAATACGGGAACGTTTACGATTTTCGCATCTGACGAAAAATTAAATATCTCGATGAAAAAAAATTGTAGACAAGTTTTCAAAAATGTATTTTAAAGAGGAAAAGTAAAACTATTTGTTAAGTTCGTTTCTAAATTATATAAAATAGAAAATTAGTATTTTTGTTTTATTTTAGAGTGCTGCACTAACTTGAAAAGTACTTAAAGTAAGCTTTCTAAACTTTAATTTTTTAATTGAACAATATAAAATATAAATAATGGTCGTAACGGTCAAAGCTAGATCTTTAATACTTAAATAATTCAATCTGAATTACTATATATACTATATACATATATACTTGCATATATACCATACTTATACTATAGGCTGCGGTCAAAGTCTCACTACAAATGCTTTGAAGTGTTTGGTTGACCAATTAGAAAAAAAGAATTTTACAAACTAACCAATCAAAAATTGCTTTAAAGCATTTGTAGCATCGCGTTGACCGTACCTATAATCAAAAGTTGCTTCTTTTGGCACATACAATCACGCTGTGCAATCTGTATCCGCGAATTCTGAAACACCCTTATATATTTTTAATATTTTGGAAATATATATTCCATAGATGTTACATCCTAACAAATGAAAATGGATTGAAATGGATTAAAATGGATTCAGATTTTCAGAAATGTTAAAATTCATGAATGTTAAAATGAATCCTTTTAATTCAGTTAAATTCAAAAATAATATCAGCAATTTCTGTGCAACGTGAATACTGCTCAATTCAATATTCTGAATTTAAACGTAATCTTAAACTGAACTGGGATAACAGTTTTACAAATTAAAGTAAATGTTATAATATTTTTTAATGCTCATACAATATTATAGTAACATTAAATAATGTTATTTTTAATAATCACATAATACTATCAGGAGTGGACATATAAATATAACCATCCATTAATATTTCGGGAATATTATTCAATATTATATAATTTTAATAAAATATAATTAAAACGTTACATTTAATATTTTAAGAATATCCCTAATATATTACTTAATATTAAATAATATTATGTACTTATAGGATATTTGCTATCTGTATCTCACCCAATGTGCCTAGAAATGAAACGTGCAACCAATCGGGTTGAATCTGTAATCACGTATTGGTCATTTACTTTTGATAACATACCCAATCACACAACGTAATGAATATATAACTAATTCGTTTGAATTTATCGTGTGTATTGAAGAATTGTCTAACAAGGGAGGCCCACTAACTGTTAGTCACCGATCTTAACAAGTGATATATCGTTGAAAAGCACGCACATATACTTACATAAGTCGTTGCCTCCCGAACAAACCCTGGTATAATATAAGCCTACAATTTACACCAAGTACTTTGTACGCGTACTAAGTACCATATTCATGCCAAATCACTTGATACACTCTGTATTAAACGCTATAGGGGATTATTTCAGTGCGCTCTGGTATGGTACTCCCGAATCACGAGAGAGTATCTAAAATATTTTATTATAATATGTGCCGTTCTCTCAAACTTGTAAACGATAACTTAATTAGATTATTTGTGTTGTTCTCAGGTACCTACGATCTACCTTTCTTACTAGCCGGCGTTCCTCCGATAATAGGAGCATTGACGATGTTCTTAATAAGATGCGTTAAAGAAAATAATGAGGGAAGTTTAAACGATTCTGAGAATATCCCAAGCAAAACAGATTGTCAAAATGGTCGGTAAAGCCAGGTATCTGTATGTTATCAATTTTATTTGGGACCATTAAAAAAATACGTTTGCTTAGTGGGGGGAGGGGGGGGCGGGGGGAGTCATCGAAAATGTTACGTAAGTGAAAAGGGGAGTAAAGGAAACGCAAATGTTCAATATTGTAAATGTTCAAAATTTGATATGAAGCTTTTTTTTTTATACAAGTTACCTTAGAAAAAAAAGTCAATTAAAAAAACCATGGAGGCATTTTCCTCATACTTATACCGCTATGCCCTTTACTTTTGTATAGTTGTATTTATTTTTACAGACTAGAATGTATTCTATCCTATACTTGCTGATATTTAATTATATTTTGTACTTTAAAATTATTAAATTTGCAGCAAGAATGAAGAATAGTGATTTTTCGCCGGTGAGCATAGTCGGGCAAACATGCGAATCAGCGATGCAAGAGAAATACAGTACAATGTGCAAATCCCTGCCATCGTCTCAGTGCTATTGTGTCAAACAACCGGTTAAATTGCAAAACTGTTCAGCACGCAATAGTTATCAATACAAGTATGCCAATTGCAGATATTCGGAGAGTGAACCATTACTTCATGGAGAGAGGATCTCACGATATCCGAGCATAAGTTTTTCTTACAATTTATAGTAAATCATCAATGTTTTACATATTTTAAATTTGCATTCTGACATAGCAAATTCTTTGCTCTGAAGAATTCCATTGTTCGTTATTCACCTGCAAGTGTGTTTAGATTCCAATCCGGTTGGTTCCCAGATGTTTTGTTATTCTCGTTTAACGTTCGGTAAACAAAAAGAATAAAGCGATATCTAGGTGACACTCGCGTGGGAATCCGAACATAGCCTAAATGAAAATAAAGACGAAATCCATTAAAAAATATGGTTGCTTTTTTTATATTCAATAATTATATAAGGGTACTAATAAAGAACTCAATAATTTGAAAAAATTTTAATAAATACGAAAGAAAAGATTACGAGCCCAAGCTGGATGTTTAATGTGATATATCCCAGCTAACGTTAAATATTCATAGAAAGTTCGATTCGTATTACCAATTAATGTATCGAATGTTCCGGAACAGTAAAAAAATCGTCACAGAATGTGCAAATGTCGATGAAATATTCAGAATATTATGTGAATATTCCTTGCATATTTCACAAAAATCGCGAGTGAGCGAGCAGTACACATCTCCGCCGTTAGAGGGCTGCGGCAAAGAGCATTTATTCGTAAATAAGAATCACCTGAGAGAGAATAGGGAGTTTTTGTAATATCGTTTATCCAAATACGGTGAACGCTAAGATCAGGTTATCTTCTTAACAATTACTTAAGAAAAGAATAACGTGATTTTAGCGTTCATCATATCTAGATTCATGTTATTGCAAAAACTCCCTATTAGCCTATAGCTATAATATAAGGAACGCAGTACTTCGTCTGTGAAGTGAGTCCCAAAATTGGGCTTCAAGGTGAAAACCCATTAAATGCGTTTTCCAAAGTAAAATTTTGTTTAAAAACTGATTCATGGACCTGATCTGAAATTTTTAGAAAAATTAAAATTTTGCGGAATATAGTACGGAGCATGCTGGGAATATGTAATGGCATACAAATGATATTTTTAACTGACATTTGAATGTTTCTTTTATATATGTAAATATTTGGAATATTTTGTTGTATTCTTGGAATGTTTTTTGGGGAATTTTAAGAACATTTTATGAATATTTCATGAATATGTAGCGTTTGCTGGGTATATTAATAAACATAGAAGTGATAAAAATGAAACAGACGTTTCAACCTCTATCGGGTCATTCTCAATGTTCAAATACAGTTAAAATTTAATAGTTGACTTATTGTAATATAAAATAAATTTCTTTACGCACGAATTACCGCGATTAAAAATTCTCATTAGCCCTCTATTTGTTTTTTATTTATAAAATTTAATAAATGCTATATTGTTAAAACGGTAAGTCAAAAATATACAAATGTAAAATATAATATATACAAATATAAAAACCCTAATAGTATAAAATTTTTTTTATATATTAAAGTCGCTCACAAAATTCCTTGTGAGAAAAAATGGTTGAACAGTAGAACGATTGAATGACTCGTATTTTGCAAATAAATTGGATAGTCGTCGAAAAGTTAGCGACAATAAAATGCGTATAATAGTTAAATTTATAGATAAGTTTAAAATTGTATTAAACAATTTCAAAGAACATGAAAAAAAATTGTAACGTGATACTATAAATTTAAAAGTGCGTGCACAATAAATTCCATAATGAAAAGGTATTTAGAATTAAATTTATCCTAATCTGTTATAACATATCCATTTTAAGGCAACGGATGTGTGGAATGCTATATATATATTTATCCGTATATTTTTATTAAATTGATGCGTATATGCATCTAACTATATAGTTAGTATATTAATGAAATTACCACATATCCGTTACCTCAACAGAAACATTCCCGTAACAAATAATAAAAATAAATAAAGGACAAGTATAATAAATAAATCACTGAATACAATTGTCAAATAACGTAAAAATTTTACTCTACTTATTAATTTAAAGGTTTAATGCGAAGTTATCTGCAAGGTCGCTACAATGATTCTGTAACAAAAAGAATATAAAAATCCAAATTAGAACAAAGTAGGAAAAAATCAATCAATATTTTAAAAAATATTTACTAAACGCAAAGTTCTCTTGAATAATCATATAATAATTATATTATTTTAAAAATATATAATAATTTTTATAAGCACCGATTTTTTAATTTACCATATATTCTCAGTTAGGTATTTATATAAATAATTATTATACATTTTCTTAAAAAATCTTAAGGTAAATATCTCGATCAGGGGACCTCCTCCCTCCAATGACCCTGACCTTGACATATGTTGTCAAAATCATAACCTTGAGTGATCTTCAACAAGTTTTAGCCGTCGCTCGGTTATTCGTTAAAAAGTTATGAACAAAAAAAGTTCAGGTCTTTATTTTAAAATTTAAATACTAGAATTTGTTGAAGGTCTCTCATAGCATATTCGATTTAGGCCCGTTTCTACCAACGCAGATTAACTTTAATCTCGGTTCAACTTACTCTTTGTCTTTTTCTAGTTCTAAAGATTAGAAAAAGACGAAGAGTAAGTAGAACCAAGATTAAAGTTAATCTACATTGGTGGAAATGGGCATTAAGACATTACTTAAGACGGTCTTAGGGCCTGAGCACAATAGAGGAACAGGAATTAGATATTAAGATTT